>NC_139994.1:4250457-4280741 GCF_964263955.1 Coregonus lavaretus
TTGTAGTTAACTGTTGTTGTAAGTTGCTGTATGAATGATGTATATCCAGGCTTATCCTGTCTTAACTTTGATTGTTTTCCAGACAATATTTCCCCAAGATAGCCAGCTAACTTTGACACAACATAACTACTCAGGCTTTACGACTCAGACGCAACTACTCAGGCTTAGGTTGAAAATGAGTTTAGAGACTAGACTAGAGCCTGTCCCTAACACAGTCTACTCCACTGGACTAGAGCCTGTCCCTAACACAGTCTACAACACTGGACTAGAGCCTGTCCCTAACACAGTCTACAACACTGGACTAGAGCCTGTCCCTAACACAGTCTACATCACTGGACTAGAGCCTGTCCCTAACACAGTCTACAACACTGGACTAGAGCCTGTCCCTAACACAGTCTACAACACTGGACTAGAGCCTGTCCCTAACACAGTCTACAACACTGGACTAGAGCCTGTCCCTAACACAGTCTACAACACTGGACTAGAGCCTGTCCCTAACACAGTCTACAACACTGGACTAGAGCCTGTCCCTAACACAGTCTACTACACTGGACTAGAGCCTGTCCCTAACACAGTCTACTACACTGGACTAGAGCCTGTCCCTAACACAGTCTACAACACTGGACTAGAGCCTGTCCCTAACACAGTCTACTACACTGGACTAGAGCCTGTCCCTAACACAGTCTACTACACTGGACTAGAGCCTGTCCCTAACACAGTCTACAACACTGGACTAGAGCCTGTCCCTAACACAGTCTACAACACTGGACTAGAGCCTGTCCCTAACACAGTCTACAACACTGGACTAGAGCCTGTCCCTAACACAGTCTACAACACTGGACTAGAGCCTGTCCCTAACACAGTCTACAACACTGGACTAGAGCCTGTCCCTAACACAGTCTACAACACTGGACTAGAGCCTGTCCCTAACACAGTCTACAACACTGGACTAGAGCCTGTCCCTAACACAGTCTACTCCACTGGACTAGAGCCTGTCCCTAACACAGTCTACAACACTGGACTAGAGCCTGTCCCTACTAACACAGTCTACAACACTGGACTAGAGCCTGTCCCTAACACAGTCTACAACACTGGACTAGAGCCTGTCCCTAACACAGTCTACTACACTGGACTAGAGCCTGTCCCTACTAACACAGTCTACTATACTGGACTAGAGCCTGTCCCTAACACAGTCTACTACACTGGACTAGAGCCTGTCCCTAACACAGTCTACAACACTGGACTAGAGCCTGTCCCTACTAACACAGTCTACAACACTGGACTAGAGCCTGTCCCTAACACAGTCTACTATACTGGACTAGAGCCTGTCCCTAACACAGTCTACAACACTGGACTAGAGCCTGTCCCTAACACAGTCTACAACACTGGACTAGAGCCTGTCCCTAACACAGTCTACAACACTGGACTAGAGCCTGTCCCTAACACAGTCTACTACACTGGACTAGAGCCTGTCCCTACTAACACAGTCTACAACACTGGACTAGAGCCTGTCCCTACTAACACAGTCTACTATACTGGACTAGAGCCTGTCCCTAACACAGTCTACAACACTGGACTAGAGCCTGTCCCTAACACAGTCTACTACACTGGACTAGAGCCTGTCCCTACTAACACAGTCTACAACACTGGACTAGAGCCTGTCCCTAACACAGTCTACAACACTGGACTAGAGCCTGTCCCTAACACAGTCTACTACACTGGACTAGAGCCTGTCCCTACTAACACAGTCTACTATACTGGACTAGAGCCTGTCCCTAACACAGTCTACTACACTGGACTAGAGCCTGTCCCTAACACAGTCTACAACACTGGACTAGAGCCTGTCCCTAACACAGTCTACTATACTGGACTAGAGCCTGTCCCTAACACAGTCTACTACACTGGACTAGAGCCTGTCCCTAACACAGTCTACAACACTGGACTAGAGCCTGTCCCTAACACAGTCTACTACACTGGACTAGAGCCTGTCCCTAACACAGTCTACTACACTGGACTAGAGCCTGTCCCTACTAACACAGTCTACAACACTGGACTAGAGCCTGTCCCTAACACAGTCTACAACACTGGACAAGAGCCTGTCCCTACTAACACAGTCTACAACACTGGACTAGAGCCTGTCCCTACTAACACAGTCTACAACACTGGACTAGAGCCTGTCCCTAACACAGTCTACAACACTGGACTAGAGCCTGTCCCTAACACAGTCTACTACACTGGACTAGAGCCTGTCCCTACTAACACAGTCTACAACACTGGACTAGAGCCTGTCCCTAACACAGTCTACAACACTGGACTAGAGCCTGTCCCTACTAACACAGTCTACAACACTGGACTAGAGCCTGTCCCTAACACAGTCTACAACACTGGACTAGAGCCTGTCCCTAACACAGTCTACTACACTGGACTAGAGCCTGTCCCTAACACAGTCTACAACACTGGACTAGAGCCTGTCCCTAACACAGTCCACTACACTGGACTAGAGCCTGTCCCTAACACAGTCTACAACACTGGACTAGAGCCTGTCCCTACTAACACAGTCTACAACACTGGACTAGAGCCTGTCCCTAACACAGTCTACAACACTGGACTAGAGCCTGTCCCTAACACAGTCTACTACACTGGACTAGAGCCTGTCCCTAACACAGTCTACAACACTGGACTAGAGCCTGTCCCTAACACAGTCTACTACACTGGACTAGAGCCTGTCCCTACTAACACAGTCTACAACACTGGACAGAGCCTGTCCCTAACACAGTCCACTACACTGGACTAGAGCCTGTCCCTAACACAGTCTACAACACTGGACTAGAGCCTGTCCCTAACACAGTCTACAACACTGGACTAGAGCCTGTCCCTAACACAGTCTACTATACTGGACTAGAGCCTGTCCCTAACACAGTCTACTATACTGGACTAGAGCCTGTCCCTAACACAGTCTACTATACTGGACTAGAGCCTGTCCCTAACACAGTCTACTATACTGGACTAGAGCCTGTCCCTAACACAGTCTACTATACTGGACTAGAGCCTGTCCCTAACACAGTCTACAACACTGGACTAGAGCCTGTCCCTAACACAGTCTACTACACTGGACTAGAGCCTGTCCCTACTAACACAGTCTACAACACTGGACTAGAGCCTGTCCCTAACACAGTCTACAACACTGGACTAGAGCCTGTCCCTAACACAGTCTACTACACTGGACTAGAGCCTGTCCCTACTAACACAGTCTACTATACTGGACTAGAGCCTGTCCCTAACACAGTCTACTACACTGGACTAGAGCCTGTCCCTAACACAGTCTACAACACTGGACTAGAGCCTGTCCCTAACACAGTCTACTATACTGGACTAGAGCCTGTCCCTAACACAGTCTACTACACTGGACTAGAGCCTGTCCCTAACACAGTCTACAACACTGGACTAGAGCCTGTCCCTAACACAGTCTACTACACTGGACTAGAGCCTGTCCCTAACACAGTCTACTACACTGGACTAGAGCCTGTCCCTACTAACACAGTCTACAACACTGGACTAGAGCCTGTCCCTAACACAGTCTACAACACTGGACAAGAGCCTGTCCCTACTAACACAGTCTACAACACTGGACTAGAGCCTGTCCCTACTAACACAGTCTACAACACTGGACTAGAGCCTGTCCCTAACACAGTCTACAACACTGGACTAGAGCCTGTCCCTACTAACACAGTCTACAACACTGGACTAGAGCCTGTCCCTAACACAGTCTACAACACTGGACTAGAGCCTGTCCCTAACACAGTCTACTACACTGGACTAGAGCCTGTCCCTAACACAGTCTACAACACTGGACTAGAGCCTGTCCCTAACACAGTCCACTACACTGGACTAGAGCCTGTCCCTAACACAGTCTACAACACTGGACTAGAGCCTGTCCCTACTAACACAGTCTACAACACTGGACTAGAGCCTGTCCCTAACACAGTCTACAACACTGGACTAGAGCCTGTCCCTAACACAGTCTACTACACTGGACTAGAGCCTGTCCCTAACACAGTCTACAACACTGGACTAGAGCCTGTCCCTAACACAGTCTACTACACTGGACTAGAGCCTGTCCCTAACACAGTCTACAACACTGGACTAGAGCCTGTCCCTAACACAGTCTACTACACTGGACTAGAGCCTGTCCCTAACACAGTCTACAACACTGGACTAGAGCCTGTCCCTAACACAGTCTACATCACTGGACTAGAGCCTGTCCCTACTTACACAGTCTACAACACTGGACTAGAGCCTGTCCCTACTAACACAGTCTACAACACTGGACTAGAGCCTGTCCCTACTAACACAGTCTACAACACTGGACTAGAGCCTGTCCCTAACACAGTCTACAACACTGGACTAGAGCCTGTCCCTAACACAGTCTACTACACTGGACTAGAGCCTGTCCCTAACACAGTCTACATCACTGGACTAGAGCCTGTCCCTACTTACACAGTCTACAACACTGGACTAGAGCCTGTCCCTACTAACACAGTCTACAACACTGGACTAGAGCCTGTCCCTAACACAGTCTACTACACTGGACTAGAGCCTGTCCCTAACACAGTCTACTACACTGGACTAGAGCCTGTCCCTAACACAGTCTACTACACTGGACTAGAGC
Organism: Coregonus lavaretus; assembly: GCF_964263955.1. Classification (NCBI taxonomy): domain Eukaryota; kingdom Metazoa; phylum Chordata; class Actinopteri; order Salmoniformes; family Salmonidae; genus Coregonus; species Coregonus lavaretus. The sequence continues at coordinate 4,255,127 of NC_139994.1, forward strand.
CTGTCCCTAACACAGTCTACAACACTGGACTAGAGCCTGTTTCTAACACAGTCTACTACACTGGACTAGAGCCTGTCCCTAACACAGTCTACTACACTGGACTAGAGCCTGTCCCTAACACAGTCCACATCACTGGACTAGAGCCTGTCCCTACTAACACAGTCTACTACACTGGACTAGAGCCTGTCCCTAACACAGTCTACTACACTGGACTAGAGCCTGTCCCTAACACAGTCTACTCCACTGGACTAGAGCCTGTCCCTAACACTGTCTACTACACTGGACTAGAGCCTGTCCCTAACACAGTCTACTCCACTGGACTAGAGCCTGTCCCTAACACAGTATACTACACTGGACTAGAGCCTGTCCCTACTAACACAGTATACTACACTGGACTAGAGCCTGTCCCTACTAACACAGTATACTACACTGGACTAGAGCCTGTCCCTACTAACACAGTATACTACACTGGACTAGAGCCTGTCCCTAACACAGTCTACTACACTGGACTAGAGCCTGTCCCTAACACAGTCTACTACACTGGACTAGAGCCTGTCCCTACTAACACAGTATACTACACTGGACTAGAGCCTGTCCCTACTAACACAGTCTACTACACTGGACTAGAGCCTGTCCTTAACACAGTCTACTACACTGGACTAGAGCCTGTCCCTACTAACACAGTCTACTACACTGGACTAGAGCCTGTCCCTAACACAGTCTACTCCACTGGACTAGAGCCTGTCCCTAACACAGTCTACAACACTGGACTAGAGCCTGTCCCTAACACAGTCTACTACACTGGACTAGAGCCTGTCCCTAACACAGTCCACTACACTGGACTAGAGCCTGTCCCTACTAACACAGTCTACAACACTGGACTAGAGCCTGTCCCTAACACAGTCTACAACACTGGACTAGAGCCTGTCCCTAACACAGTCTACTACACTGGACTAGAGCCTGTCCCTAACACAGTCTACTACACTGGACTAGAGCCTGTCCCTAACACAGTCTACAACACTGGACTAGAGCCTGTCCCTAACACAGTCTACTACACTGGACTAGAGCCTGTCCCTAACACAGTCCACTACACTGGACTAGAGCCTGTCCCTACTAACACAGTCTACAACACTGGACTAGAGCCTGTCCCTAACACAGTCTACAACACTGGACTAGAGCCTGTCCCTAACACAGTCTACTACACTGGACTAGAGCCTGTCCCTACTAACACAGTCTACTACACTGGACTAGAGCATGTCCCTAACACAGTCTACAACACTGGACTAGAGCCTGTCCCTAACACAGTCTACAACACTGGACTAGAGCCTGTCCCTACTAACACAGTCTATTACACTGGACTAGAGCCTGTCCCTAACACAGTCTACTCCACTGGACTAGAGCCTGTCCCTACTAACACAGTCTACTCCACTGGACTAGAGCCTGTCCCTACCAACACAGTCTACAACACTGGACTAGAGCCTGTCCCTACTAACACAGTCTACTCCACTGGACTAGAGCCTGTCCCTACTAACACAGTCTACTCCACTGGACTAGAGCCTGTCCCTAACACAGTCTACTACACTGGACTAGAGCCTGTCCCTAACACAGTCTACTACACTGGACTAGAGCCTGTCCCTAACACAGTCTACTACACTGGACTAGAGCCTGTCCCTACTAACACAGTCTACTACACTGGACTAGAGCCTGTCCCTACTAACACAGTCTACAACACTGGACTAGAGCCTGTCCCTAACACAGTCTACTCCACTGGACTAGAGCCTGTCCCTACCAACACAGTCTACTACACTGGACTAGAGCCTGTCCCTAACACAGTCTACTACACTGGACTAGAGCCTGCTTCTATGTCAATACTTTGGATATGTGCTCCTGATAACTGCATGCTCTGGTTTAGTGCTGTTATGATTTCCTCAAGCCATTGCATTTTTCAGGACTCTATATGTGTAGTAGTATGGTGTGTACAGTGCCTTCAGAAAGTATCCACACCCCTCGACTTATTCCACATGTTGTTGTTCCAGCCTGAATTCAAAATGGATTAAATACATTGTTTAATCACCCATCTAATCACAATACCCCATAATGACAAAGTGAAAACATGTTTTTAGAAATGTTTACAAATCTATTGAAAATTAGATACAGAAATATCTAATTTACATAAGCATTCACACCCCTGAGTCAATACATGTTAGAATCACCTTTGGCAGCGATTACAGCTGTGAGTCTTTCTGGGTAAGTCTCTAAGAGCTTTCCACACCTGGATTGTACAATATTTGAACATTATTATTGTAAAAATTCTTCAAGCTCAGTCAAGTTGGTTGTTGATCATTGCTTGCCATAGATTTCCAAGCCAATTTAAGTCAAAACTGTAACCATGCCACTCAGAAACATTCAATTTCATCTTGGTAAGCAATCCCAGTGAAGATTTGGCCTTGTATTTTAGGTTATTGCCCTGCTGAAAGGTGAATTAATCTCCCAGTGTCTGGTGGAAAGCAGACAAACAGGTAATCCTCTAGGATTTTGCCTGTGTCCTTTACAATACCCATACGAGCGTCTGCTAAATGACGTAAATGTAATGTAATGTAACATGATGCCTCCCGAGTGGCGCAGTGCTAGCTGTGCCACTAGAGATCCTGGTTTGAATCCAGGCTCTGTCGTTGCCGGCCGCGACCGGGAGACCCATGGGGCGGCGCACAATTGGCCCAGCGTCGTCCAGGGTAGGGGAGGGAATGGCCGGCAGGGATGTAGCTCAGTTGGTAGAGCATGGCGTTTGCAACGCCAGGGTTGTGGGTTCGATTCCCACGGGGGGACAGTATGAAAAATGATGTATGAACTCACTAACTGTAAGTCACTCTGGATAAGAGCGTCTGCTAAATGACTAAAATGTAAATGTAAATATATGATGCAGCTATTATTGTTTATTTATTATTATTTATTTTAATGTATTATTATTATTATTAGCCACTATGCTTGAAATGATGGAGAGTGGTACTCAGTAATGTGTTGTGTTGGATTTGCCCCAAACATAACACTTTGTATTCAGGACATAAAGTTCATTGCTTTGCCACGTTTTGCATTATTACTTTAGTGCCTTGTGACAAACAGGATGCATGTTTTGGAATATTTATTCTGTACAGGCTTCCTTCTTTTCACTCTGTCAATTAGGTCAGTATTGTGGAGTAACTAGAATGTTGTTGACCCATCCTCAGTTTTCTCCTATCACAGACGTTAAACTCTAACTGTTTTAAAGTCACCATTGGCCTCATGGTGAAATCCCTGAGCAGCTTCCTTCTTCTCTATCTTTGTAGTGACTGGGTGTATTGATACACCATCCAACGTGTAATTAATAACTTCATCATGCTAGGGCTAGGCGGTATACCGTATTTTACGATATACCGGTATTCATGCATGGACCGGTTTGGGTTTTTACTTTACCTTCCATAACGGTATTTGAATGTTTGGTTTGTTAAATGCGATACGCCGTGTGTATCGTCCATTTTTATAGTTTACTTCGCTCTCTCTCTCCATGCCGCCTTCCACACAGACCTAGCCCCGCCCCCGTCACTCAAGGAGCACATTTGTTGTTGCTAGATCACGAGACACTTGCGTTCAGCCTGCATGGTCAATGCAGCACATGCAACAATATTGATGACAACGATGCTGTTTCCACTTTGCTTCTTAATATAAATCCACTAGCGTTCTGTAATTACACTATTCGTTTGTGTTTCTTACATCTGCAAACAGCTAGTTTGTCTTTTCTTTGCAAGTTGGGCCAAAATCGTGTTAGCCGCTAATGCTAATCGCTAGCTGGCTAGCTAGCTAATAAATGTACTGAGTCAGAGCAAACGTAACTAGCTATACAGCCTGGTAATACCAGTGATGGTGTAGCCCTAAATCAGCATGTTGTTTGTGCAACAGTATCTTCTAAATCAAAGAGGAATACGTCAAGCATGAATATGTTAGCTACATGAAGTAGCTAAGAGAAAACATTAAATGTAGTCAAAGATTATAGGGTCCCCTAGGAAATACTTATCAACACTTTGGTTCCTACCCTGTCCTCCCTGGCATTTTCATTCATCATCATGTCAAACAACACTGTATTCAAAGTGGCCACTATTATATTCTAACTATAAAATTTAGAATAATCATTCTATTTCCAGTCTAAATCGCAAGTCAAATCGCCATTGCAACATTTCGTAAAAAATAAGGCCTAAATTGTTTGCCCATATCGTGGAGCCCTAAGTGGCAGTGTGGAAATGATCTCAACTGAGTGCAGGAAATGCAGAAATGTATGAACCTCCTGAAAATTATTTTTAGTTGAATTGAACAGTATAAAACTAATCAGAATGGACAAAGACCCACTGAAATCACTTAGAATGTATGTGTTGCCACCCTAGGGTCACGCACTACTCATAGAGCAAATGTAGAACTTTTATTATTCAAAAATATAAAATAACGTAATATCTTCCAATTTTTTTATATAATACCGTGATATGATATTCTGGCCATATCGCCCAGCCCTACACCATGCTCAAAGGGATATTCAATAGCGCCTTTTTTTATTTTAACCCATCTACCAATAGGTGCCCTTCTTTGTGAGGCATTGGAAAACTTCCCTGGTCTTTGTAGTTGAATCTGTGTTTGAAATTCACTGCTCGACTGAGGGACCTTACAGATGTGTAGGGTATAGAGATCGGGTAGTCATTCAAAAATCATGTTAAGCACTATTATTGGCTCTAACCCACTGAGCTACAGGCTCTAACCCACTGAGCTACAGGCTCTAACCCACTGAGCTACAGGCTCTAACCCACTGAGCTACAGGCTCTAACCCACTGAGCTACAGGCTCTGACCCACTGAGCTACAGGCTCTAACCCACTGAGCTACAGGCTCTAACCCACTGAGCTACAGGCTCTGACCCACTGAGCTACAGGCTCTGACCCACTGAGCTACAGGCTCTGACCCACTGAGCTACAGGCTCTGACCCACTGAGCTACAGGCTCTAACCCACTGAGCTACAGGCTCTAACCCACTGAGCTACAGGCTCTAACCCACTGAGCTACAGGCTCTAACCCACTGAGCTACAGGCTCTAACCCACTGAGCTACAGGCTCTAACCCACTGAGCTACAGGCTCTGACCCACTGAGCTACAGGCTCTAACCCACTGAGCTACAGGCTCTAACCCACTGAGCTACAGGCTCTAACCCACTGAGCTACAGGCTCTGACCTACTGAGCTACAGGCTCTGACCCACTGAGCTACAGGCTCTGACCCACTGAGCTACAGGCTCTGACCCACTGAGCTACAGGCTCTGACCCACTGAGCTACAGGCTCTAACCCACTGAGCTACAGGCTCTAACCCACTGAGCTACAGGCTCTAACCCACTGAGCTACAGGCTCTAACCCACTGAGCTACAGGCTCTAACCCACTGAGCTACAGGCTCTAACCCACTGAGCTACAGGCTCTAACCCACTGAGCTACAGGCTCTAACCCACTGAGCTACAGGCTCTGACCCACTGAGCTACAGGCTCTGACCCACTGAGCTACAGGCTCTGACCCACTGAGCTACAGGCTCTGACCCACTGAGCTACAGGCTCTGACCCACTGAGCTACAGGCTCTGACCCACTGAGCTACAGGCTCTAACCCACTGAGCTACAGGCTCTAACCCACTGAGCTACAGGCTCTAACCCACTGAGCTACAGGCTCTAACCCACTGAGCTACAGGCTCTAACCCACTGAGCTACCCAGAGCGACCAGCACATCTAAAAAAGGTAATTCTGCCCATCCCAGACCCACCTCCCTCTCTGCTTCACATCTCTCTTTTCCACTCTCCAACCATCTCTCCCCCACTCCTGTCTCAGACAGCTGATTGATTTGAGTGGCAGCAAGGCTTGGGGGGAGGGGGGGGAGAGAGAGAGAGAGAGAAGGCAGAGAGAGAGAGAGAGAGAAGGCAGAGAGAGAGAGAGAGAGAGAGAGAGAGAGAGAGAGAGAAGGCAGAGAGAGAGAGAGAGAGAGAAGGCAGAGAGAGAGAGAGAGAGAGAGAGAGAGAAGGCAGAGAGAGAGAGAGAAGGCAGAGAGAGAGAGAGAGAGAGAAGGAGAGGGGGAGAGAGAGCGATGCAGAAAGAGAGAGGAAGAGAGGTGGAAGTATTGTGCGTGCGTGAGGACCTTGACAGAGAGAGTCAGCTACCCGGTGATGTCCTCGTTTAGGCACCTGCCACCTTCAGCAGAGATGAACACAGAAACCCTTCACACACACGCACGCGCGCACGCAGTGAAGCCAAGTTTAAGAGGGACCAGTATCTCTCTCTGTCAAGGTAAACTAACAGTAGATTTAGGAGACAGAGAGAATCCTGTAACGGTGATGGTAGCTTAACTCGTTAGCTATGAGCCACATCTTACTGCTGCCTGCTAGTCGGTCTGACAAAAGGTGGGTGAGGAGCACGAATCAGTGGTCGGCCGCACCCCTGGCCATTGTGGTTTGGCAATGGCTTGTAAGGTCACAATACGTTTTGGAAGGCTTTAGGTCAAAACCATTCAAAAATGTTTGGGTCCAATCCAGTTTGGCAAGACAAAAAATTGGTTGAAACAGAAACTAGCTGGCTGAAACAGAAACGAGCTGGCTGAAACAGAAATGAGCTGGCTGAAACAGAAACGAGCTGGCTGAAACAGGAATTATGCTGGCTGAAACTGAGGCATCAAACTATACTATATATACAAAAGTATGTGGACAACCACATACTGTGGACAGCTTCATCAAATGGGTTTCCATGGCCGAGCAGCCACACACAAGCCTAAGAGTGATGAATCACGCTTCACCATCTGGCAGTCCGACGGACAAATCTGGGTTTGGCGGGTGCTAGGAGAACACTAACTTCCCCAATACATAGTGCCAACTGTAAAGTTTGGTGGAGGAGGAATAATGGTCTGGGGCTGTTTTTCATGGTTGGGGCTAGGCCCCTTAGTTCCAGTGAAGGGAAATCACAACGCTACAGCATACAATGACATTCTAGATGATTCTGTGCTTCCAACTTTGTGGCAACAGTTTGGGAAAGGCCCTTCCTTCCCTGTTTCAGCATGACAATGCCCCCGTGCACAAAACGAGGTCCATACAGAAAGGTTTGTCGAGATCGGTGTGGAAGAACTTGACTGGCCTGCACAGAGCCCTGACTTCGCCCAACATCAGTGCCCGACCTCACTAATGCTCTTGTGGCTGAATGGAAGCAAATCCCCACAGCAATGTTCCAACATCTAGTGGAAAGCCTTTCCAGAAGAGTGGAGGCTGTTATCGCAGCAAAGGGGGACCAACTCCATATTGATGATTTTGGAACGAGATGTTCGACTAGCAGGTGTCCACATACTTTTGGTGATGTAGTGTATTTAACAGACCAAACGGCAAGGTCTGGTTTAAAAACACGAAGCTAGAGAACTCTTATTTTTATATATGCCACTTAGCAGATGCTTTTAACCAAAGCAACTTACAGCACAGTGAGTGCATACATTTTTAGTGTGTGGATGTGATCCCTGTGGGAATTGAACCCACAACCTTGACGTTGATAGCGCCACAGTCTTACCAACTGAGCCACAAAACAATAACATATCTGCTTATGTGTAGAATACCACATTAGTCTATAGAGGAGATATGGTTGGAGAGAAAGAGGGAGGAAGATGGAGGGAGGATGGTAAGAGGAGAAGGATGGTGAGAGGGAGGTGAGAGGAGAGAGGGATGGTGAGAGGAGAGAGGGATGGTGAGAGGAGAGAGGGATGGTGAGAGGAGAGAGGGATGGTGAGAGGAGAGAGGGATGGTGAGAGGAGAGAGGGATGGTGAGAGGAGAGAGGGAGGAGAGAGGGATGGTGAAAGGAGAGAGGGAGGAGAGAGGAGAGAGGGATGGTGAGAGGGATGGTGAGAGGAGAGAGGGATGGTGAGAGGAGAGAGGGATGGTGAGAGGGATGGTGAGAGGAGAGAGGGAGGAGAGAGGAGAGAGGGATGGTGAGAGGGATGGTGAGAGGAGAGAGGGAGGAGAGAGGAGAGAGGGATGGTGAGAGGAGAGAGGGAGGAGAGGGGAGAGAGGGAGGAGAGAGGAGAGAGGGAGGAGAGAGGAGAGAGGGAGGAGAGAGGAGAGAGGGAGGTGAGATGAGAGAGGGAGGTGAGATGAGAGAGGGATGGTGAGAGGAGAGAGGGAGGAGAGAGGGATGGTGAGAGGAGAGGGAGGAGAGGGGAGAGAGGGAGGAGAGAGGAGAGAGGGAGGAGAGAGGAGGAGAGGGAGGAGAGAGGAGAGAGGGAGGTGAGATGAGAGAGGGATGGTGAGAGGAGAGAGGGAGGAGAGGGGAGAGAGGGAGGTGAGATGAGAGAGGGATGGTGAGAGGAGAGAGGAGAGAGGGAGGAGAGAGGAGAGAGGGATGGTGAGAGGGAGGTGAGAGGAGAGAGGGATGGTGAGAGGAGAGAGGGATGGTGAGAGGAGAGAGGGATGGTGAGAGGAGAGAGGAGAGAGGGAGGAGAGAGGAGAGAGGGATGGTGAGAGGGAGGTGAGAGGAGAGAGGGAGGTGAGATGAGAGAGGGATGGTGAGAGGAGAGAGGGAGGAGAGGGGAGAGAGGGAGGTGAGATGAGAGAGGGATGGTGAGAGGAGAGAGGAGAGAGGGAGGAGAGAGGAGAGAGGGATGGTGAGAGGGAGGTGAGAGGAGAGAGGGATGGTGAGAGGAGAGAGGGATGGTGAGAGGAGAGAGGGATGGTGAGAGGAGAGAGGAGAGAGGGAGGAGAGAGGAGAGAGGGATGGTGAGAGGGAGGTGAGAGGAGAGAGGGATGGTGAGAGGAGAGAGGGATGGTGAGATGAGAGAGGGATGGTGAGAGGAGAGAGGAGAGAGGGAGGAGAGAGGAGAGAGGGATGGTGAGAGGGAGGTGAGAGGAGAGAGGGATGGTGAGAGGAGAGAGCAGCAGTCAGATGTACAGTGTATCTTAATGTAGGAGCAAGCTGTTACACTAAACCATCAATCCAACAGGATTATAGGCCGCGTCTCTCTCTCTCACACACACACACACACACACACACACACACAGAGCTGCTCTCAGGGTTGGGCAGTCCTGATATATACGGGGCGTGTGATTATAGCCTAACTGAATGGCTTGTTTCACCAGGCCTGTGAGTGAGAGAGAATCCCACGGACCAAGCTGCCTTTGTGTGTGTGAACGAGAAAAATACTGAGTGTGTGTGAGAGACAGACAGACAAAGAGAGAGACAGAGAGAGAGACAGAGAGAGAGAGACATAGACAGACAGAGAGAGAGAGACAGAGAGAGAGAGAGACAGAGACAGTGAGAGACAGAGAGAGAGATAGAGACAGAGAGAGAGAGAGAGACAGAGAGAGAGACTGTAGGGAGGGAGAGTGAAGGACACAGAATTTTGAATAGATTGGCCGGCCAGAAGGCATCACACATGTTGACGGGAATCACATTTGTCCGACACGCAGTAATCAGAATCACAAGTGAGACATATCACATGATCTATTCATCACAGAAGTGATTCAAACGAGGGACAGGAAGAGGGAGGTACAGAGGGAGAGAGAGAGAGGAGAGGTAGAGAGGGAGGGAAAGAGAGAGAGGTAGAGCGAGAGAGAGGGAGGGTGAGAGGGAGGAGAGAGAGAAAGAGAGGGAGGAGAGAGTGAGATAAAGAAAGAGGTAGAGGGGTAAAAGAGAGGGAGGGAGAGAGAGAGAGGGTGTCCAGCGTATCATTGGGGGTGAGCTCCCAACCATTCAGTACACGCATGCCAGGCGGTGTTTGAGAATGGCCTTAGACTTCAGCTATCCGAGACATGGACTGTTCTCCATGCTCCCATTCGGCAGGCGGTACCGGTGCATCAAGGCTCAGACTAACAGACTCCTAAACAGCTTCTATCCCCTGGCCATAAGACTGTTAAATGGCTCACAACTACTGCTTCCCCACACACCTACGCCCATGCTAAAATCATTATTGATTAAATGTATTACTACCACTACACTGCTGTTCATTATTGATTGCCTATACCACTAGTATCCATCTATCTATTTATCCTGCTACTGGTCACTATTACTACACTACCAGTCAAAAGTTTGGACACACCTACTCATTCAATGGTTTTTCTTTATTTTTACTATTTTTTACATTTAAGAATATTAGTGAAGACATCAAAACTACGAAATAACACGTGGAATCAAATCATAATCTATTTTATATTTGCGATTCCTCAAATAGCCACCCTTTGCCTTGATGACAGCTTCGCACACTCTTGGAATTCTCTCAACCAGCCTCATGAGGTAGTCACCTGGAATGCATTTCAATTAAGAGGTGTGCCTTCTTAAAAGTTAATTTGTGGAATTTCTTTCCTTCTTAATGCGTTTGAGCCAATCAGTTGTGTTGTGACAAGGTAGGGGTGGTATACAGGCTCCCGAGTGGTGCAGTGGTCTAAGGCACTGCATCTCAGTGCTTGAGGCGTCACTACAGACCCCCTGGTTCGATTCCAGGCTGTATCACAACCGGCCGTGATTGGGAGTCCCATAGGACAGCGCACAATTGGCCCAGCGTCGTCCGGGTTTGGCCGGTGTAGGCCGTCATTGTAAATAAGAATTTGTTCTTAACTGACTTGCCTAGTTAAATAAAGATAAAATAAAAAAATAAAATACAGAAGATAGCCCTATTTGGTAAAAGACCAAGTCCATATTATGGCAAGAACAGCTCAAATAAGCAAAGAGAAACTACAGTCCATCATTACTTTAAGACATGAAGGTCAGTCAATATGGAACATTTCAATAACTTTGAAAGTTTCTTCAAGTGCAGTTGCAAAAACCATCAAGCGCAATGATGAAACTGGCTCTCATGAGGACCGCCACAGGAATGGAAGACCCAGAGTTACCTCTGCTGTAGAGGATACGTTCATTAGAGTTACCAGCCTCAGAAATTGCAGCCCAAATAAAGTAACAGACACATCTCAACATCAACTGTTCAGAGGAGACTGTGTGAATCAGACCTTCATGGTCGAATTGCTGCAAAGAAACCACTACTAAAGGACATCAATAAGAAGAAGAGACTTGCTCGGGCCAAGAAACATGCGCAATGGACTGGTGGAAATTTGTCCAAATGGGTGATTTTTGGTTCCAACCGCCGTGTCTTTGTGAGACGCGGTGAGGGTGAACGGATGATCTCTGCATGTGTATTTCCCACCGTAAATCATGGAGGAGGAGGTGTTATGGTGTGGGGGTGCTTTGCTGGTGAGACTGTCTGTGATTTATTTAGAAATCAAGGCACACTTAACCAGCATGGCTACTACAGCATTCTGCAGCGATACACCATCCCATCTGGTTTGGAAAAGGTCAAGGTGTCTGAATACTTTCCGAAGGCACTGTGTGTGTGTGTGTGTGTGTGTGTGTATATATATATATTTATTTATTTATTTTATCCTAAAAATACCCATACATGATGCAGCCACCACCGTGCTTGAAAATATGAAGAGTGGTACTCAGTGATGTGTTGTGTTGGATTTGTCCCAAACATTACGTGTTGTGTTCAGGACACATCTTTTGCAGTTTTATTGCAATCAGGATGCATGTTTTTGAATAGTTTTATTCTGTACAGGCTTCCTTCTTTTCACTCTGTCATTTAGGTTAGTATTGTGGAGTAACTACAATGTTGTAGATCCATCCTCAGTTCTCCTTTCACAGCCATTAAAGTCTGTGAATCCGAAGTGTAATTAATAACTTCAAAATGCTCAAATGTTTTTTTTTTTTTACCCATCTACCAATATCAAATCAAATGTATTTGTCACATGCGCCGAATACAACAGGTGACCTTACAGTCCAACCAACAATGCAGTTTTAAGAAAGAATAACAAACACAAACAAAATCACAAAAATACAATATAAAATAATACAAAATAAAAGTTACAAATAATTAAAGAGCAGCAGTAAAAATAACAATAGCGAGGCTATATACAGGGGGTACCGGTACCGAGTCAATGTGCAGGGGCACCGGTTAGTCGAGGTAATTGAGGTAATATGTACATGTACAGTTGAAGTCGGAAGTTTACATACACTTAGGTTGGAGTCATTAAAACTTGTTTTTCAACCACTCCACACATTTCTTGTTAACAAACTATAGTTTTGGCAAGTCGGTTAGGACATCTACTTTGTGCATGTAATTTTATCAACAATTGTTTACAGACAGATTATTTCACTTATAATTCACTGTATCACAATTCCAGTGGGTCAGAAGTTTACATACACTAAGTTGACCGTGCTTTTAAACAGCTTGGAAAATTCCAGAAAATGATGTCATGGCTTTAGAAGCTTCTGATAGGCTAATTGACATCATTTGAGATAATTGGAGGTGTCTACCTTCAAACTCAGTGCCTCTTTGCTTGACATCATGGGAAAATGAAAAGAAATCAGCCAAGACCTCAGAAAAAACATTGTAGACCTCCACAAGTTTGGTTCATCCTTGAGAGCAATTTCCAAACGCCTGAAGGTACCGCGTTAATCTGTACAAACAATAGTACGCAAGTATAAACACCATGGGACCACGCAGCCGTCATACCGCTCAGGAAGGAGACGCGTTCTGTCTCCTAGAGATGAACGTATTTTGGTGCGAAAAGTGCAAATCAATCCCAGAACAACAGCAAAGGACATTGTGAAGATGCTGGATTAAACAGGTACAAAAGTATCTATATCCACAGTAAACGAGTCTATATTGACATAACCTGAAAGGCCGCTCAGCAAGGAAGAAGCCACTGCTCCAAAACCGCCTTAAAAAAGCCAGACTACGGTTTGTAACTGCACATGGGGACAAAGATCTGGGCTGATTAAACAAAAATAGAACTGTTTGGCCATAATGACCATTGTTATGTTTGGAGGAAAAAGGGGGTTGCTCGCAAGCCGAACAACACCATCCCAACCGTGAAGCACGGGGGTGGCATTATCATGCTGTGGGGGTGCTTTGCTGCAGGAGGGCCTGGTGCACTTCACAAAATAGATGGCATCATGAGGAAGAAAAATTATGTGGATATATTGAAGCAGCATCTCAAGACATCAGTCAGGATGTTAAAGCTTGGTCGCAAATGGGTCTTCCAAATGGACAATGACCCCAAGCATACTTCCAAAGTTGTGGCAAAATGGCTTAAGGACAACAAAGTCAAGGTATTGGAGTGGCCATCAAAAGCCCTGACCTCAATCCTATAGAACATTTGTGGGCAGAACTGAAAAAGCGTGTGCGAGCAAGGAGGCTTACAAACCTGACTCAGGTTACACCAGCTCTGTCAGGAGGAATGGGCCAGAATTCACCCAACTTATTGTGGGAAGCTTGTGGAATGCTACCCAAAACGTTTGACCCAAGTTAAACAATTTAAAGGCAATTCTACCAAATACTAATTGAGTGTATGTAAACTTCTGACCCACTGGGAATGTGATGAAATAAATAAAAGCTGAAATAAATCACTCTCTACTATTATTCTGACATTTCACATTCTTAAAATAAAGTGGTGATCCTAACTGACCTAAGACAGGGAATTTTTACTAGGATTAAAGGTCAGGAATTGTGAAAAACTGAGTTTAAATGTATTTGGCTAAGGTGTATGTAAACTTCCGACTTCAACTGTTGGTATGAAAAATGTATGCACTCACTAACTAAGTCGCTCTGGATAAGAGCGTCTGCTAAATGACTAAACATTAAAACATTTAAAATGTAGGTAGAGTTATTAAAGTGACTATGCGTAGATAATAAACAGAGAGTAGCAGCAGCGTAAAGGGGAGGGGGGGGGCAATGCAAATAGTCTGGGTAGCCATTTAATTAGATGTTCAGGAGTCTTATGGCTTGGGGGTAGAAGCTGTTAAGAAGCCTCTTGGACCTAGACTTGGCGCCCCGGTACCGCTTGCCGTGCGGTAGCAGAGAGAACAGTCTGTGACGAGGGTGGCTGGAGTCTTTGACAATTTTTAGGGCCTTCCTCTGACACCGCCTGGTATAGAGGTCCTGGATGGCAGGAAGCTTGGCCCCAGTGATGTACTGGGCCGTACGCACTACCCTCTGTAGTGCCTTGCGGTCGGAGGCCGAGCAGCTGCCATACCAGGCAGTGATGCAACCAGTCAGGATGCTCTCGATGGTGCAGCTGTAGAACCTTTTGAGGATCTGAGGACCCATGCCAAATCTTTTCAGTCTCCTGAGGGGGAATAGGTTTAGGTTTTGTTGTGCCCTCTTAACGACTGTCTTGTTGTGCTTGGACCATGTTAGTTTGTTGGTGATGTGGACACCAAGGAACTTGAAGCTCTCAACCTGCTCTGTCGATGAGAATGGGGGCATGCTCGGTCCTCTTCCTTTTCCTGTAGTCCACAATCATCTCCTTTGTCTTGATCACGTTGAGGGAGAGGTTGTTGTCCTGGCACCACACGGCCAGGTCTCTGACCTCCTCCCTATAGGCGGTCTCGTCGTTGTCTGTGATCAGGCCTACCACTGTTGTGTCATCTGCAAACTTAATGATGGTGTTGGAGTCGTGCCTGGCCATGCAGTCATGAGTGAACAGGGAGTACAGGAGGGGACTGAGCACGCACCCCTAAGGGGCCCCTGTGTTGAGGATCAGCGTGGCGGATGTGTTGTTACCTACCCTTACCACCTGGGGTCAGCCCGTCAATAGGTGCCCTTTGCGAGGCATTGGAAAACCTCCCTGGTCTTTGTGGTTGAATCTGTGTTTGAAATGCTGTTATTGCACACAGAGTGAATCCATGCAACTTATTATGTGACTTGTTTAGCAAATTTTCACTCCTGAACTTATTTAGGCTTATTTAGGCTATTTTGATATTAAATAAATTCTGCACTGTTGGGTAGGGCATGCAAGTTAAGCATTTCACTGTACTGGTGCATGTAAAAAATAAAAGATGGAACTAAAGTCTCTTCCCCCCCCCCGAGTCTATACGTCTCCCCCCTCTCCGAGTCTATATGTCTCCCCCTGAGTATATACACACACATCTCCCCCTCTCTCCGAGTCTATACGTCTCCCCCTCTCGCCGAGTCTATACATCTCCCCCTCTCTCCGAGTCTATACGTCTCCCCCTCTCTCCGAGTCTATACGTCTCCCCCTCTCTCCGAGTCTATGAGTCTATACGTCTCCCCCTCTCTCCGAGTCTATACGTCTCCCCCTCTCCGAGTCTATACATCTCCCCCTCTCCGAGTCTATACGTCTCCCCCTCTCTCCGAGTCTATACGTCTCCCCCTCTCTCCGAGTCTATACGTCTCCCCCTCTCTCCGAGTCTATACGTCTCCCCCTCTCTCCGAGCCTATACGTCTCCCCCTCTCCGAGTCTATACGTCTCCCCCTCTCCGAGTCTATACGTCTCCCCCTCTCCGAGTCTATACGTCTCCCCCTCTCCGAG
Organism: Coregonus lavaretus; assembly: GCF_964263955.1. NCBI lineage: Eukaryota > Metazoa > Chordata > Actinopteri > Salmoniformes > Salmonidae > Coregonus > Coregonus lavaretus. The sequence continues at coordinate 4,270,518 of NC_139994.1, forward strand.
TCTATACGTCTCCCCCTCTCTCCGAGTCTATACGTCTCCCCCTCTCCGAGTCTATACGTCTCCCCCTCTCTCGGAGTCTATACGTCTCCCCCTCTCTCCGAGTCTATACATCTCCCCCTCTCCGAGTCTATACGTCTTCCCCCTCTCCGAGTCTATAAGTCTCCCCCTGATTATATATACACACACATCTCCCCCTCTGAGTCTATACGTCTTCCCCCTCTCCGAGTCTATAAGTCTCCCCCTGATTATATATACACACACATCTCCCCCTCTCTCCGAGTCTATACGTCTCCCCCTCTCTCCGAGTCTATACATCTCCCCCTCTCCGAGTCTATACGTCTTCCCCCTCTCCGAGTCTATAAGTCTCCCCCTGATTATATATACACACACATCTCCCCTCTCTCTCCGAGTCTATACATCTCCCCCTCTCCGAGTCTATACATCTCCCCCTCTCCGAGTCTATACGTCTTCCCCCTCTCCGAGTCTATAAGTCTCCCCCTGAGTATATACACACACATCTCCCCCTCTGAGTCTATACGTCTCCCCTCTCTCCGAGTCTATACATCTCCCCCTCTCCGAGTCTATAAGTCTCCCCCTGAGTATATACACACACATCTCCCCCTCTGAGTCTATACGTCTCCCCTCTCTCAGAGTCTATACATCTCCCCCTCTGAGTCTATACGTCTCCCCCTCTCTCCGAGTCTATACGTCTCCCCTCTCTCTCCGAGTCTATACCTCTCCCCTCTCTCCGAGTCTATACCTCTCCCCTCTCTCCGAGTCTATACCTCTATCCCCCTCTCTCTGAGTCTATACCTCTCCCCTCTCTCCCCCTCTCTCTCTGAGTCTATACCTCTCCCCTCTCTCAGAGTCTATACCTCTATCCCCCTCTCTCTGAGTCTATACCTCTCCCCCTCTCTCTCTGAGTCTATAGCTCTCCCCTCTCTCCCCCTCTCTGAGTCTATACCTCTCCCCTCTCTCCCCCTCTCTCTCTGAGTCTATACCTCTCCCCCTCTCTCTCTCTCTGAGTCTATACCTCTCCCCTCTCTCCCCCTCTCTCTCCGAGTCTATACCTCTCTCTGAGTCTATACGTCTCCCCTCTCTCCGAGTCTATACCTCTCCCCTCTCTCCCCCTCTCTCTCCGAGTCTATACCTCTTCCCTCTCTCCGAGTCTATACCTCTATCCCCCTCTCTCTGAGTCTATACCTCTCCCCCCCTCTCTCTCTGAGTCTATACCTCTCCCCTCTCTCAGAGTCTATACCTCTCCCCCTCTCTCTGAGTCTATAGCTCTCCCCTCTCTCCCCCTCTCGGAGTCTATACCTCTCCCCTCTCTCCCCCCCTCTCTCTCTCTCTCTGAGTCTATACCTCTCCCCTCTCTCCCCCTCTCTCTCCGAGTCTATACCTCTCTCTGAGTCTATACGTCTCCCCTCTCTCCAAATCTATACCTCTCCCCTCTCTCCCCCTCTCTCGCCGAGTCTATACCTCTTCCCTCTCTCCGAGTCTATACCTCTATCCCCCTCTCTCTGAGTCTATACCTCTCACCCCCTCTCTCTCTGAGTCTATACCTCTCCCCTCTCTCAGAGTCTATACCTCTATCCCCCTCTCTCTGAGTCTATACCTCTCCCCCTCTCTCTGAGTCTATAGCTCTCACCTCTCTCCCCCTCTCTGAGTCTATACCTCTCCCCTCTCTCCCCCCCTCTCTCTCTGAGTCTATACCTCTCCCCCCTCTCTCTCTCTCTGAGTCTATACCTCTCCCCTCTCTCCCCCTCTCTCTCCGAGTCTATACCTCTCTCTGAGTCTATACGTCTCCCCTCTCTCCGAGTCTATACCTCTCCCCTCTCTCCCCCTCTCTCGCCGAGTCTATACCTCTCCCCTCTCTCCCCCTCTCTCGCCGAGTCTATACCTCTCTCCCCGAGTCTATACGGTAGTTTTTGGAACCAATTTGGATTGGTTTTCGAATTCTTTGTGGGTCTGTGTAATCTGAGGGAAATAGGTCTCTCTAATATGGTCATACATTTGGCAGGAGGTTAGGAAGTGCAGCTCAGACCATATCACACATACACACGTCTCTGTGGTTTGGCCCCTTGCTGGTTGAGATTAGGGTAATCCAGAACAGTTGGGATGAAAGATTATGAATGAATTACCTGCTGCTGCTGAGACAGAGAGTTAGATTGAGGGTGTGTGTGTCATTCATGTCTGTGTGTGTATGAGGAGCCTGAAAGTATTGACAAACTGCACGCAGTATGTGCGTGTTCATGCATTTTGTCTATAGTTTCAGGCTCCTCAAACACATAGACATCGATGACAAATACACACACACCAATCATTAGCTTCAGTAGCTCATTCAGCCTGCATACGCCTTTGACAGAACCATTTAAAGAGCTTTGGTTCAACGGTTAACATGAGGGGGTTCACCAAACAGACACACCATTAAAACTTCTGCGGATGCCATTTTGCTATGCTTTAAAGCACATAATCTACACTGAGCATACCAAACATTATAAAAGTAATCCTTCTACCCCACCCCCACCCCACAAAAAACATTTTTTATAATAATAATAAAAAAATAATAAAAAATAAAAAATAAAAAATGATAATAAAAAATATACTCTAAAAATTAAGAATTACAAAAATATTTTAAAAAAAATAATAATTGGAAAAAGGTTGTCCCACTGGCTATCATAAGGTGAATGCACCAATTTGTAAGTTGCTCTGGATAAGATCGTCTGCTAAATGACATAAATGTAAAATCTTTATACTATTGAGTTCCACCTTCACCCCCCCCGTCCCGTCCTGTCCCGTCCTGTCCCGTCCCCTCCAGAAGAGCCTCAATTCGTAGGGGCATGGACTGGGATGCTGGCCCATGCTGACTCCAATGCTTCCCACAGTTGTGTCAAGCTGTCTGGATGTCCTTTGGGTGGTGGACCGTTCTTGATACACATGGAAAACTGTTGAGCGTGAAAAAGAAAACAGCAACGTTGCAGTTCTTGACACAAACCGATGCGCCTGGCACCTAACACCATACCCCGTTCAAAGGCACTTCAATCTTTTGTCTTGCCCAATCACCCTCTGACTGGCACACATACACAATCCATGTCTCAATTGTCTATGCCATGGCTATAATTTAACACATTTACCTCTAGAAATGTGTTCATTTGCAGGTAGAAATGTTTTCAACATCCACTGAAGTAGCTAGCAAGTTTACTAGATAGCTACAGTAGTTGCCTTGGTAACGAAACAAACAGACTTGCTAGTTTAGCTAACCAAACCAGTCCTAGCTTGCTATTATGACAATCGAATTCAACAATGCCAGTAATGTTTTCAATTCGACTTTTGCTTTCAAAAGCAGCTCAAAACATAAAACATGTAAGAATGAACTAAAGCCATTGATTTCTACCGTGCGTTATACACCAAGGTGATATTCACATAATAATAAGGAATTTCCCTCGACCACGCCCACAAATTGGGGAAAACAAACATTCTTTCCAAATGACCCCCATTGTCTACCCAGTGTCCAAGTAGGCTACATGTAGCTATGTGTGTGGAAAACATTTCATCACAGGTAAGACATTTAAACTTGTTTAGTACAGTTCCCTTGTAACTCCACTCACTACTTGTAGCTGTATAGTCTCATTCCGTCAGTAGAGGATGCCTGGTTGTTCTTTAAAAGTAATTTCCTCTCAATCTTAAATAGACATGCCCCATTCAAAAAATACAGAACTAAGAACAGATATAGCCCCTGGTTCTCCTCAGACTTGACTGCCCTTGACCAGCACAAAAACATCCTGTGGCGTACTGCATTAGCATCAAATAGCCCCCGCGATATGCAACTTTTCAGGGAAGTTAGGAACCAATATACACAAGCAGTTAGGAAAGCAAAGGCTAACTTTTTCAAACAGAAATTTGCATCCTGTAGCACTAACTCCAAAAAGTTTTGGGACACTGTAAAGTCCATGGAAAATAAGAGCACTTCCTCCCAGCTGCCCACTGCACTGAGGCTAGGAAACACTATCACCACCGATAAATCTACAATAATCGAGAATTTCAACAAGCATTTTGCTACGGCTGGCCATGCTTTCCACCTGGCTACCACTACCCCGGCCACCAGCTCTGCACCCTCCGCTGCAACTTGCCCATGCCCCCCCCGCTTCTCCTTCACACAAATCCAGACAGCTGATGTTCTAAAAGAGCTGCAAAATCTGGACCCCTACAAATCATCTGGGCTAGACAATCTGGACCCTTTCTTTCTAAAACTAGCCGCCGAAATTGTCGCAACCCCTATTACTAGCCTGTTCAACCTCTCTTTCGTAACGTCTGAGATCCCCAGAGATTGGAAAGCTGCCGCGGTCATCCCCCTCTTCAAAGGGGGTGACACTCTAGATCCAAACTGTTACAGACCCATATCCATCCTGCCCTGCCTTTCAAAAGTTTTTGAAAGTCAACAAACAGATCACCGACCATTTCGAATCCCACCGTACCTTCTCCGCTATGCAATCCGGTTTCCGAGCTGGTCATGGGTGCACTTCAGCCACGCTCAAGGTCCTAAACGATATTATAACCGCGATCGATAATAGACAGTACTGTGCAGCCGTTTTCATTGACCTGGCCAAGGCTTTCGACTCTGTCAACCACCGCATTCTTATTGGCAGACTAAATAGCCTTGGTTTCTCAAATGACTGCCTCGCCTGGTTCACCAACTACTTCTCAGATAGAGTTCAATGTGTCAAATCGGAGGGCCTGTTGTCTGGACCTATGGCAGTCTCTATGGGGGTGCCACAGGGTTCAATTCTTGGGCCAACTCTTTTCTCTGTGTATATCAATGACGTCGCTCTTGCTGCTGGTGACTCTCAGATCCACCTCTACGCAGACGACACCATTTTGTATACATCTGGCCCTTCATTGGACACTGTGTTAACAAACCTCCAAACGAGCTTCAATGCCATACAACACTCCTTCAGTAGCCTCCAACTGCTCTTAAACACTAGTAAAACTAAATGCATGCTCTTCAACCGAACGCTGCTTGCACCCGCCCACCCGACTAGAATCACTACTCTAGACGGGTCTGACCTAGAGTATGTGGACAACTACAAATATCTAGGTGTCTGGTTAGACTGTAAACTCTCCTTCCAGACTCACATTAAGAATCTCCAATCCAAAGTTAAATCTAGAATCGGTTTCCTATTTCGCAACAAAGCCTCCTTCACTCATGCTGCCAAACATGCCCTCGTAAAACTGACTATCCTACCGATCCTTGACTTCGGCGATGTCATTTACAAAATAGCCTCCAACACTCTACTCAGCAAATTGGATGTTGTCTATCACAGTGCCATCCGTTTTGTCTCCAAAGCCCCATATAATACCCACCACTGTGACCTGTACGCTCTTGTTGGCTGGTCCTCACTACATATTCGTCGCCAAACCCACTGGCTCCAGGCCATCTATAAATCACTGCTAGGCAAATCCCCGCCTTATCTTAGCTCATTGGTCACCATAGCAACACCCACCCGTAGTCTGCGCTCCAGCGGGTATATCTCACTGGTCATCCCCAAAGCCAACACCTCCTTTGGCCGCAATTCCTTCCAGTTCTCTGCTGCCAATGACTGGAACAAATTGCAAAAATCTCTGAAGCTGGAGACACTTATCTCCCTCACTAACTTTAAGCATCAGTTGTCAGAGCACCTTACCGATCACTGCACCTGTACACAGCCCATCTGAAATTAGCCCGCCCAACTACCTCATCCCTATATTGTTATTTATTTTGCTCATTTGTACCCCAGTATCTCTATTTGCACATCATCTCTTGCACATCATTCCAGTGTTAATACTAAATTGTAATTATTTTGCACTATAGCCTATTTTATTGCCTTACCTCCATAACTTGCTAAATTTGCACACTGTATATTATATGTATTTCTGTTGTATTTTTGACTTTGTTTTGTTTTACCCCATATGTAACTCTGTGTTGTTGTTTTTATCGCACTGCTTTGCTTTATCTTGGCCAGGTCGCAGTTGTAAATGAGAACTTGTTCTCAACTGGTTTACCTGGTTAAATAAAGGTGAAATAAAAAATAAATAAAAAAAAGTCTTTCTGTTTGTGTTGTTGGTCTTGGTTAGTTTAATGTTCCGGTCGGTAGCTAGCTAGCACTCACTCACTCAAGTGGCTGCTAGCATCGTCATGAAAAGGGGCATGAGGGAGTGAGAACACTAGGGAGCAGGCAATGTTGAAAAGTCATCTTTAGACATGTTGTACTTTTCTTAAATGTAGTTTTGTAATTGACTAAAACAAGCAGACAACAAGAAAATTGCATTTGAAAAAAGGTAACCACAGGTTGTTTTCCCCACAGGCGGGCAGGGCCGCGACGGTCTATCGAATACCGACTGGGAAATAACGCACGCTCTAGAATGCCCTTCAAGCCAATCAGAAACTAGTATTCAACAATGCTATGGTATAAATTGGAATATTGTACACCTAGGTTTTAAAATCAATATTAGACATTTCTCTTGTTTGTTTAAAGGTTAAGGTTTCCATGGTGACAAAAGTATAGTGGATGAATGAGGATAAGACAGTGGTTCCACCTGATGGTTCTTAATGAGGATAAGACAGTGGTTCCACCTGATGGTTCTTAATGAGGATAAGACAGTGGTTCCACCTGATGGTTCTTCATGAGGATAAGACAGTGGTTCCACCTGATGGTTCTTAATGAGGATAAGACAGTGGTTCCACCTGATGGTTCTTAATGAGGATAAGACAGTGGTCCCACCTGATGGTTCTTAATGAGGATAAGACAGTGGTTCCACCTGATGGTTCTTCATGAGGATAAGACAGTGGTTCCACCTGATGGTTCTTAATGAGGATAAGACAGTGGTTCCACCTGATGGTTCTTAATGAGGATAAGACAGTGGTCCCACCTGATGGTTCTTAATGAGGATAAGACAGTGGTTCCACCTGATGGTTCTTAATGAGGATAAGACAGTGGTTCCACCTGATGGTTCTTCATGAGGATAAGACAGTGGTTCCACCTGATGGTTCTTAATGAGGATAAGACAGTGGTCCCACCTGATGGTTCATTATGAGGATAAGACAGTGGTTCCACCTGATGGTTCTTAATGAGGATAAGACAGTGGTTCCACCTGATGGTTCTTCATGAGGATAAGACAGTGGTTCCACCTGATGGTTCTTAATGAGGATAAGACAGTGGTTCCACCTGATGGTTCTTAATGAGGATAAGACAGTGGTCCCACCTGATGGTTCTTAATGAGGATAAGACAGTGGTTCCACCTGATGGTTCTTCATGAGGATAAGACAGTGGTTCCATCTGATGGTTCTTAATGAGGATAAGACAGTGGTTCCACCTGATGGTTCTTCATGAGGATAAGACAGTGGTTCCACCTGATGGTTCTTAATGAGGATAAGACAGTGGTTCCACCTGATGGTTCTTCATGAGGATAAGACAGTGGTTCCACCTGATGGTTCTTAATGAGGATAAGACAGTGGTTCCACCTGATGGTTCTTAATGAGGATAAGACAGTGGTCCCACCTGATGGTTCTTAATGAGGATAAGACAGTGGTTCCACCTGATGGTTCTTCATGAGGATAAGACAGTGGTTCCATCTGATGGTTCTTAATGAGGATAAGACAGTGGTTCCACCTGATGGTTCATTATGAGGATAAGACAGTGGTTCCACCTGATGGTTCATTATGAGGATAAGACAGTGGTTCCACCTGATGGTTCTTAATGAGGATAAGACAGTGGTTCCACCTGATGGTTCTTCATGAGGATAAGACAGTGGTTCCACCTGATGGTTCATTATGAGGATAAGACAGTGGTTCCACCTGATGGTTCATTATGAGGATAAGACAGTAGTTCCACCTGATGGTTCTTAATGAGGATAAGACAGTGGTTCCACCTGATGGTTCTTCATGAGGATAAGACAGTGGTTCCACCTGATGGTTCTTAATGAGGATAAGACAGTGGTCCCACCTGATGGTTCATTATGAGGATAAGACAGTGGTTCCACCTGATGGTTCTTAATGAGGATAAGACAGTGGTTCCACCTGATGGTTCTTCATGAGGATAAGACAGTGGTTCCACCTGATGGTTCTTAATGAGGATAAGACAGTGGTCCCACCTGATGGTTCATTATGAGGATAAGACAGTGGTTCCACCTGATGGTTCTTAATGAGGATAAGACAGTGGTTCCATCTGATGGTTCTTAATGAGGATAAGACAGTGGTTCCACCTGATGGTTCTTCATGAGGATAAGACAGTGGTTCCACCTGATGGTTCTTAATGAGGATAAGACAGTGGTTCCATCTGATGGTTCTTAATGAGGATAAGACAGTGGTTCCACCTGATGGTTCTTAATGAGGATAAGACAGTGGTTCCACCTGATGGTTCTTAATGAGGATAAGACAGTGGTTCCACCTGATGGTTCATTATGAGGATAAGACAGTGGTTCCACCTGATGGTTCTTCATGAGGATAAGACAGTGGTTCCACCTGATGGTTCTTCATGAGGATAAGACCGTGGTTCCATCTGATGTTTCATAATGAGGATGACAGTGGTTCCACCTGATCAGACATTTGATGGTTCTTAACGAGGATAAGACTGTGGTTCCACCTAATTACACCTCTTTAGTGGAAGGTTCTGGTGACCCACAGCATACTGTATACAACACGCTATATAACAAACAGTACATACACATTACATATAGTAACATAGACAACACAATGGGCAATATCTGCATCTACAAGCACACAGTCATCTGTGTTCAAACTGGATGTGACCGTCGAGACCTGATCCTTCTCTCGTAATGGAGGAGGAAAGCAGGATGAGAGATGTAAGGAAGGAGGGAGAGGGGAAGAGGGGAGATATATGTACTGAGGGAGCGTTAGATTTGGGAGGGAGAGATGGAAATAGAGATAGAGATGGAAAGATAGAGGGGTGGATGAAAGAGACGGTTGTAGCATGTGCTTCTGACCTCGTTCACTCCTCTGTCAGGACACTGGCTAAATTATTCAAACACACACGCATACCGACACACACATACACACAGCGTTCCGCACAGGAAGTCCCCCCTTCCTCAGACGAGGCTCCAAGGCCGGATCTATAAATACACACTTCCTGTGTCCAGCACATAACCTCACGACATATCAACACACACACACACACACACACACACACACACACACACACGGATCCATCCACATCCATATTTGATTACGGAGGTCAGAGGACTGCTAGTTGTCTCCAAGAGTCACAAACTAAAAAATCCAAAACACTTCAAACATTTGAACTCCATTATCTGTTAACGTTAGTCTGCCGTTATCTCTCCGGCCTGCCCTGCTGGGTAGCTGAATTCCAGAATTCCCAACAGGGCGGATCGGATTTTTGGTAGCATGACCACGCCCATCCAGTCTCCTAATTAATCCAATCACCATGGCTGCTACGGAAACGACAGACAGACAGAGCGAGAGAGAGGATAAACAAATGACAAACACACATGCAAGGAAGAGAATCAGACAAAAGACAAAGATGGAGGGGAAAGATGTACACACAGGCTTGTTAGTTGGAGGGAGCACCCGGTTTCTGGTTTATATTCATAGCGAAGCCCTAACACAGAGAACTCAGAATGCTTTGTGATTTTGGTAATAGAATGTGCGCACGCACACTCACACACACAGTTTCTCTCTGTAGTAGAGTTGAAACAGCAATAAACTAGAGCCCCTCCCCCACATAATCAAGAGGAGTGAAGGGAGAGAGAGAGAGAGGGGGGAAAGAGGAGCGAGAGAAAGAGAGAGAGGGGAAAGAGGAGCGAGGGAGAGAGAGAGAGAGAGGGGGGAAAGAGAGAGAGAGAGGGGGGAAAGAGAGAGAGAGAGAGAGAGAGAGGGGAAAGAGGAGTGGGGGAAGAGAGAGAGAGGGGAAAGAGGAGTGGGGGAAGAGAGAGAGAGAGGGGAAAGAGGAGCGGAGAGAGAGGGGAAAGAGGAGTGGGGAGAGAGGGGAAAGAGGAGCGGAGAGAGAGGGGAAAGAGGAGTGGGAGAGAGAGAGAGGGGAAAGAGGAGCGGGGGGGGAAGAGGAGCGAGAGAGAGGGGAAAGATGAGCAAGCGAGAGAGAGAGGGGAAAGAGGAGTGGGGAGAGAGAGGGGAAAGAGGAGCGGGGAGAGAGGGGAAAGATGAGCGGAGAGAGAGGGGAAAGAGGAGTGGGAGAGAGAGAGAGAGGGGAAAGA
>NC_139994.1:4280941-4385231 GCF_964263955.1 Coregonus lavaretus
CTCTATCCTTCTATTGATGCACATAGTCAATCTAAACTTCTATTCATGCACATAGTCAATCTATCCTTCCATTCATGTCTCCCTCATATTTTTCCCTTCTTTCCCATCATCCCTCACTCCCTTCTTCCCCTGCATCCCTCACTCCCTTCTTCCCCATCATCCCTCACTCCCTTCTTCCCCATCATCCCTCACTCCCTTCTTCCCCATCATCCCTCACTCCCTTCTTCCCCATCATCCCTCACTCCCTTCTTCCCCATCATCCCTCACTCCCTTCTTCCCCATCATCCCTCACTCCCTTCTTCCCCTGCATCCCTCACTCCCTTCTTCCCCTGCATCCCTCACTCCCTTCTTCCCCTGCATCCCTCACTCCCTTCTTCCCCTGCATCCCTCACTCCCTTCTTCCCCTGCATCCCTCACTCCCTTCTTCCCCTGCATCCCTCACTCCCTTCTTCCCCTGCATCCCTCACTCCCTTCTTCCCCTGCATCCCTCACTCCCTTCTCCTGAAAATATGTGAGTGTGTGAGGATGTCTGCAGCCGAATTACTGAGGGGTGTTCTGTACCAGGGTTTCCTTTAGCCGGCATAGGATGTGTATATATGTGGAAAAATACACGTTTTAACATTTCAATTAATCGATTGGTCGAAAGAACAGACGACTCTTGGTCGACCAAGTTTTTTTTTTTAGTCGGGGACAGCCCTAATGGCAATACATTTGACCGTCATGCTTATTGGTCTATAGGTTCATTTGTATAATTTTGTGCAATTAAATTGGCCTGTGTGTATTTTCGTTAGTCATCGTGTATCTTATATATCCAACACAACTAATCACACACTCACAGCATCCAGAGCCTATTCTGAGCGGGGTTTCTCCTGCTGCTCCTCAGCTGGTTGCTGCTGGAGGAAAACATATGCTTTTATAAGACCATTCATTGCGCAACAATTCTAAATGCAATAGCGTCCGACAATTTCTACCGTTCTGCATGCCAGTTATTATTTTCATCTCTATCCCCTTCTCCTAGCCTCACACCCTATCCCCTCCCCCTGGTCTCCCACCCTATCCCCTCCCCCTGGTCTCACACCCTATCCCTTCCCCTAGCCTCACACCCTATCCCCTCCCCCTAGCCTCACACCCTATCCCCTCCCCCTAGCCTCACACCCTATCCCCTCCCCCTAGTCTCATACCCTATCCCTTCCCCTAGTCTCACACCCTATCCCCTCCCCCTAGTCTCATACCCTATCCCATCCCCTATCCCCTCCCCCTAGTCTCATACCCTATCCCCTCCCCCTAGTCTCACACCCTATCCCCTCCCCCTAGCCTCACACCCTATCCCCTCCCCCTAGTCTCACACCCTATCCCCTCCCCCTAGTTTCACACCCTATCCCCTCCCCCTCGTCTCACACCCTATCCCCTCCCCCTCGTCTCACACCCTATCCCCTCCCCCCCGTCTCACACCCTATCCCCTCCCCCTCGTCTCACACCCTATCCCCTCCCCCTAGTCTCACACCCTATCCCCTCCCCCTAGTCTCACACCCTATCCCTTCCCCTAGTCTCACACCCTATCCCCTCCCCCTAGCCTCACACCCTATCCCCTCCCCCTAGTCTCACACCCTATCCCCTCCCCCTAGTCTCATACCCTATCCCCTCCCCCTAGTCTCACACCCTATCCCCGTCCCCTAGTCTCACACCCTATCCCCTCCCCCTAGCCTCACACCCTATCCCCTCCCCCTAGTCTCACACCCTATCCCCTCCCCCTAGTCTCACACCCTATCCCCTCCCCCTAGTCTCACACCATATCCATTATTGTGGGCTGGCTAAGGAGTATTGGTGTCTCTGAGGGGTCTTTGGCCTGGTTTGCTAACTACCTCTCTCAAAGAGTGCAGTGTATAAAGTCAGAACATCTGCTGTCTCAGCCACTGCCTGTCACCAAGGGAGTACCCCAAGGCTCGATCCTAGGCCCCACGCTCTTCTCTATTTACATCAACAACATGGCTCAGGCAGTAGGAAGCTCTCTCATCCATTTAAATGCAGATGATACAGTCTTCTACACAGCTGGCCCCTCCCTGGATTTTGTGTTAAATGCTCTACAACAAAGCTTTCTTAGTTTCCAACAAGCTTTCTCTGCCCTTAACCTTGTTCTGAACATCTCCAAAACAAAAGTTAGTGTGGTTCGATAAGAAGCCTCAGTCTCACACCCTATCCCCTTCCCTTCACACCCTATCCCCTCCCCCTAGTCTCACACCCTATCCCCTCCCCCTAGTCTCATACCCTATCCCCTCCCCCTAGTCTCATACCCTATCCCCTCCCCCTACTCTCACACCCTATCCCCTCCCCCTAGTCTCACACCCTATCCCCTCCCCCTAGCCTCACACCCTATCCCCTCCCCCTACTCTCACACCCTATCCCCTCCCCCTAGTCTCACACCCTATCCCTTCCCCCTCGTCTCACACCCTATCCCCTCCCCCTCGTCTCACACCCTATCCCCTCCCTCGTCTCACACCCTATCCCCTCCCTCGTCTCACACCCTATCCCCTCCCCCTAGCCTCACACCCTATCCCTATCCCCCTCCCCCTCGTCTCACACCCTATCCCTCCCCCCTTGTCTCACACCCTATCCCCCCCCCCTCGTCTCACACCCTATCCCCTCCCCCTCGTCTCACACCGTATCCCCTCCCCCTAGCCTCACACCCTATCCCCCCCCCCTCGTCTCACACCCTATCCCCTCCCCCTCGTCTCACACCCTATCCCCTCCCCCTCGTCTCACACCGTATCCCTTCCCCCTCATCTCACACCCTATCCCCTTCCCCTCGTCTCACACCCTATCCCCTTCCCCTAGCCTCACACCCTAACCCCTCCCCCTAGCTCGTTCTATTTCAGTATTAATTAGGTCTGAAAGAACTGGCAAGGTGTAGATAATATAATATAATAATAATAATATGCCATTTAGCAGACGCTTTTATCCAAAGCGACTTACAGTCATGTGTGCATACATTTTTACGTATGGGTGGTCCCGGGGATCGAACCCACTACCCTGGCGTTACAAGCGCCATGCTCTACCAATTGAGCTACAGGTGATGTCATACCTCCACTAAGCATATTGGATAACAGAGCAATTATACAGGTGTTTCTCCTGGACCTTGGGGACCACCAGACCAGACAGTCCACCCTTTTTTTCTAGCCCTGCACTAACACACCTGATTCAATGAAACACTTTAACACCAAACCTTTGGTTAGTTGAATCAGGTCAGTGCAGGCATGGAACAAAGATGTGGACTGTCTGTCTGGTGGTCCCTTAGGAGGGGTTTGGAAACACTGGTTCCACCTATTCAGGGCTGTTATATGTCCGATCACTGAACACTACTTCTACAGAGGTAAGGGAAGCCAAGGGGGAGGAGCTAGACTAGAGGTTGTTTTCAGTTAGAGAGAAGGGTGGAGCCATCATCACTACTTGTTCTCAGGCCAGGCTCAATATACTTAGGCCTACATACACACAGACCTACTGCAGACCTACATACAGTGGGGAGAACAAGTATTTGATACACTGCCGATTTTGCAGGTTTTCCTACTTACAAAGCATGTAGAGGTCTGTAATTTTTATCATAGGTACACTTCAACTGTGAGAGACGGAATCTAAAACAAAAATCCAGAAAATCACATTGTATGATTTTTAAGTAATTAATTTGCATTTTTTGCATAACATAAGTATTTGATACATCAGAAAAGCAGAACTTAATATTTGGTACAGAAACCTTTGTTTGCAATTACAGAGATCAAACGTTTCCTGTAGGTCTTGACCAGGTTTGCACACACTGCAGCAGGGATTTTGGCCCACTCCTCCATACAGACCTTCTCCAGATCCTTCAGGTTTCGGGGCTGTCGCTGGGCAATACGGACTTTCAGCTCCCTCCAAAGATTTTCTATTGGGTTCAGGTCTGGAGACTGGCTAGGCCACTCCAGGACCTTGAGATGCTTCTTACGGAGCCACTCCTTAGTGGCCCTGGCTGTGTGTTTCGGGTCGTTGTCATGCTGGAAGACCCAGCCACGACACATCTTCAATGCTCTTACTGAGGGAAGGAGGTTGTTGGCCAAGATCTCGCGATACATGGCCCCATCCATCCTCCCCTCAATACGGTGCAGTCGTCCTGTCCCCTTTGCAGAAAAGCATCCCCAAAGAATGATGTTTCCACCTCCATGCTTCACGGTTGGGATGGTGTTCTTGGGGTTGTACTCATACTTCTTCTTCCTCCAAACACGGCGAGTGGAGTTTAGACCAAAAAGCTCTATTTTTGTCTCATCAGACCACATGACCTTCTCCCATTCCTCCTCTGGATCATCCAGATGGTCATTGGCAAACTTCAGACGGGCCTGGACATGCGCTGGCTTGAGCAGGGGGACCTTGCGTGCGCTGCAGGATTTTAATCCATGACGGCTTAGTGTGTTACTAATGGTTTTCTTTGAGACTGTGGTCCCAGCTCTCTTCAGGTCATTGACCAGGTCCTGCCGTGTAGTTCTGGGCTGATCCCTCACCTTCCTCATGATCATTGACGCCCCACGAGGTGAGATCTTGCATGGAGCCCCAGACCGAGGGTGATTGACCGTCATCTTGAACTTCTTCCATTTTCTAATAATTGCGCCAACAGTTGTTGCCTTCTCACCAAGCTGCTTGCCTATTGTCCTGTAGCCCATCCCAGCCTTGTGCAGGTCTACAATTTTATCCCTGATGTCCTTACACGGCTCTCTGGTCTTGGCCATTGTGGAGAGGTTGGAGTCTGTTTGATTGAGTGTGTGGACAGGTGTCTTTTATACAGGTAACAAGTTCAAACAGGTGCAATTAATACAGGTAATGAGTGGAGAACAGGAGGGCTTCTTAAAGAAAAACTAACAGGTCTGTGAGAGCCGGAATTCTTACTGGTTGGTAGGTGATCAAATACTTATGTCATGCAATAAAATGCTAATTAATTACTTAAAAATCATACAATGTGATTTTCTGGATTTTTGTTTTAGATTGCGTCTCTCACAGTTGAAGTGTACCTATGATAAAAATTACAGACCTCTACATGCTTTGTAAGTAGGAAAACCTGCAAAATCAGCAGTGTATCAAATACTTGTTCTCCCCACTGTACATACAGACCTCCATACATACAGACCTCCATACATACAGACCTACAGTGAGGGTAAAAAGTATTTGATCCCCTGCTGATTTTGTACGTTTGCCCACTGACAAAGACATGATCAGTCTATAATTTTAATGGTAGGTTTATTTGAACAGTGAGAGACAGAATAACAAACAAAAAAATCCAGAAAAATGCATGTCAGAAATTTTATGAATTGATTTGCATTTTAATGAGGGAAATAAGTATTTGACCCCTCTGCAAAGCATGACTTAGTACTTGGTGGCAAAACCCTTGTTGGCAATCAGAGAGGTCAGACGTTTCTTGTAGTTGGCCACCAGGTTTGCACACATCTCAGGAGGGATTTTGTCCCACTCCTCTTTGCAGATCTTCTCCAAGTCATTAAGGTTTCGAGGCTGACGTTTGGCAACTCGAACCTTCAGCTCCCTCCACAGATTTTCTATGGGATTAAGGTCTGGAGACTGGCTAGGCCACTCCAGGACCTTAATGTGCTTCTTCTTGAGCCACTCCTTTGTTGCCTTGGCCGTGTGTTTTGGGTCATTGTCATGCTGGAATACCCATCCACAACCCATTTTCAATGCCCTGGCTGAGGGAAGGAGGTTCTCACCCAAGATTTGACGGTACATGGCCCCGTCCATCGTCCCTTTGATGCGGTGAAGTTGTCCTGTCCCCTTAGCAGAAAAACACCCCCAAAGCATAATGTTTCCACCTCCATGTTTGACGGTGGGGATGGTGTTCTTGGGGTCATAGGCAGCATTCCTCGTCCTCCAAACACGGCGAGTTGAGTTGATGCCAAAGAGCTCGATTTTGGTCTCATCTGACCACAACACTTTCACCCAGTTCTCCTCTGAATCATTCAGATGTTCATTGGCAAACTTCAGACGGGCCTGTATGTGTGCTTTCTTGAGCAGGGGGACCTTGCGGGCGCTGCAGGATTTCAGTCCTTCACGGCGTAGTGTGTTACCAATTGTTTTCTTGGTGACTATGGTCCCAGCTGCCTTGAGATCATTGACAAGATCCTTCCGTGTAGTTCTGGGCTGATTACCCACCGTTCTCATGATCATTGCAACTCCACGAGGTGAGATCTTGCATGGAGCCCCAGGCCGAGGGAGATTGACAGTTCTTTTGTGTTTCTTCCATTTGCGAATAATCGCACCAACTGTTGTCACCTTCTCACCAAGCTGCTTGGCGATGGTCTTGTAGCCCATTCCAGCCTCGTGTAGGTCTACAATCTTGTCCCTGACATCCTTGGAGAGCTCGTTGGTCTTGGCCATGGTGGAGAGTTTGGAATCTGATTGATTGATTGCTTCTGTGGACAGGTGTCTTTTATACAGGTAACAAGCTGAGATTAGGAGCACTCCCTTTAAGAGTGTGCTCCTAATCTCAGCTCGTTACCTGTATAAAAGATAAAAGACACCTGGGAGCCAGAAATCTTTCTGATTGAGAGGGGGTCAAATACTTATTTCCCACATTAAAATGCAAATCAATTTATAACATTTTTGACATTTTTTCTGGATTTTTTTGTTGTTATTCTGTCTCTCACTGTTCAAATAAACCTACCATTAAAATTATAGACTGATCATTTCTTTGTCAGTGGGCAAACATACAAAATCAGCAGGGGATCAAATACTTTTTTCCCTCACTGTACATACAGACCTCCATACATACAGACCTCCATACATTCAGACCTACTGTAGGGTATAACAGTAACAGAGCTCTGGATATGAACTGAGAGCTGCTTCATTTCCTACTACTGCAGTGGACAATGTATACTAGGCTACATAGTGTAGTATAGTGATGGGGAAAAAATCCCTGCCCTAGCAGTATAGGTGTTATTATTATTATACACCTATATATGAGAGTTCTGATATCTGTCCACACCTATCTGTGTGTGTGAGTGTGTCGTGCAAACACTGTATATAGCCATCTGGACAAGAGGAATACCTATGTAAGAATGCTGTTCATTGACTATAGCTCAACATTCAACACCATAGTACCCTCCAAGCTCATCATTAAGCTTGAGGCCCTGTGTCTGAACCCCGCCCTGTGCATCTGGGTCCTGGACTTCCTGACGGGCCGCCCCCCAGGTGGTGAAGGTAGGAAACAACATCTCCACTTCGCTGATCCTCAACATTGGGGCCCCCACAAGGGTTCGTGCTCAGCCCCCTCCTGTACTCCCTGTTCACCCATGACTTCGTGGCCAAGCACGCCTCCAACTCAATCATCAAGTTTGCAGACGACACAACAGTAGTAGGCTTGATTACCAACAATGACGAGACAGCCTACAGGGAGGAGGTGAGGGCTCTGGGAGTGTGGTGCCAGGAAAATAACCTCTCACTCAACATCAACAAAACAAAGGAGATGATCGTTGACCTCAGGAAACAGCAGAGGGTGCACCCCCCTATCCACATCGACGGGACCACAGTGGAGAAGGTGGAAAACTTCAAGTTCCTTGGCGTACACATCACTGACAAACTGAAATGGTCCACCCACGCAGACAGTGTGGTGAAGAAGGCGCAGAAGAGCCTCTTCAACCTCAGGAGGCTGAAGAAATTTGGCTTGGCACCTAAAACTCTCACAAACTTTTACAGATGCACAATTGAGAGCATCCTGTCGGGCTGTATCACCGCCTGGTACGGCAACTGCACCGCCCGCAACCGCAGGGCTCTCTAGAGGGTGGTGTGGTCTGCCAAACGCATTACCGGGGGCAAACGACCCGCCCTCCAGGACACCTACAGCACCCGATGTCACAAGAAGGCCAAAAAGATCATCAAGGACATCAACCACCCGAGCCACTGCCTGTTCACCCCGCTATCATCCAGAAGGCGAGCTCAGTACAGGTGCATCAAAGCTGGGACAGAGAGAATGAAAAACAGCTTCTATCTCAAGGCCATCAGACTGTTAAATAGCCATCACTAGCACATTAGAGGCTGCTGCTGCCTATTGAAATCACTGGCCACTTTAAGAAATGGAACACTAGTCACTTTAATAATGTTTACATATCTTGCACTACTCATCTCATATGTATATACTGTATTCTATTATATAATATGTCATTGCTCTGTCATTACTTGTCCATGTATATACGGGGTGGCAGGTAGCTTAGTGGTTAAGAGCGTTGTGCCAGTAACCGAAAGGTCGCTGGTTCTAATCCCCGAGCCGACTAGGTGAAAAACCTGTCGATGTGCCCTTGAGCAAGGCACTTAACCCTAATTGCTCCTGTAAGTCGCTCTGGATAAGAGCGTCTGCTAAATGACCAATTTATTTATTTATATATTCTTAAATTCCATTCCTTACTTAGATTTGTGTGTATTGGGTATACAGTGGGGGAAAAAAGTATTTAGTCAGCCACCAATTGTGCAAGTTCTCCCACTTAAAAAGATGAGAGAGGCCTGTAATTTTCATCATAGGTACACGTCAACTATGACAGACAAATTGAGGGAAAAAAAATCCAGAAAATCACATTTTAGGATTTTTAATGAATTTATTTGCAAATTATGGTGGAAAATAAGTATTTGGTCACCTACAAACAAGCAAGATTTCTGGCTCTCACAGACCTGTAACTTTTTCTTTAAGAGGCTCCTCTGTCCTCCACTCGTTACCTGTATTAATGGCACCTGTTTGAACTTGTTATCAGTATAAAAGACACCTGTCCACAACCTCAAACAGTCACACTCCAAACTCCACTATGGCCAAGACCAAAGAGCTGTCAAAGGACACCAGAAACAAAATTGTAGACCTGCACCAGGCTGGGAAGACTGAATCTGCAATAGGTAAGCAGCTTGGTTTGAAGAAATCAACTGTGGGAGCAATTATTAGGAAATGGAAGACATACAAGACCACTGATAATCTCCCTCGATCTGGGGCTCCACGCAAGATCTCACCCCGTGGGGTCAAAATGATCACAAGAATGGTGAGCAAAAATCCCAGAACCACACGGGGGGACCTAGTGAATGACCTGCAGAGAGCTGGGACCAAAGTAACAAAGCCTACCATCAGTAACACACTACGCCGCCAGGGACTCAAATCCTGCAGTGCCAGATGTGTCCCCCTGCTTAAGCCAGTACATGTCCAGGCCCGTCTGAAGTTTGCTAGAGTGCATTTGGATGATCCAGAAGAGGATTGGGAGAATGTCATATGGTCAGATGAAACCAAAATAGAACTTTTTGGTAAAAACTCAACTCGTCGTGTTTGGAGGACAAAGAATGCTGAGTTGCATCCAAAGAACACCATACCTACTGTGAAGCATGGGGGTGGAAACATCATGCTTTGGGGCTGTTTTTCTGCAAAGGGACCAGGACGACTGATCCGTGCAAAGGAAAGAATGAATGGGGCCATGTATCGTGACATTTTGAGTGAAAACCTCCTTCCATCAGCAAGGGCATTGAAGATGAAACGTGGCTGGGTCTTTCAGCATGACAATGATCCCAAACACACCGCCCGGGCAACGAAGGAGTGGCTTCGTAAGAAGCATTTCAAGGTCCTGGAGTGGCCTAGCCAGTCTCAAGATCTCAACCCCATAGAAAATCTTTGGAGGGAGTTGAAAGTCTGTGTTGCCCAGCGACAGCCCCAAAACATCACTGCTCTAGAGGAAATCTGCATGGAGGAATGGGCCAAAATTTATTTTCCACCATAATTTGCAAATAAATTCATTAAAAATCCTACAATGTGATTTTCTGGATATTTTTTTCTCATTTTGTCTGTCATAGTTGACGTGTACCTATGATGAAAATTACAGGCCTCTCTCATCTTTTTAAGTGGGAGAACTTGCACAATTGGTGGCTGACTAAATACTTTTTTCCCCCACTGTATGTTGTGAAATTGTTAGATATTACTTGTTAGATATTACTGCACTGTCGGAGCTAGAAGCACAAGCATTTCGCTACACCCGAAATAAAATCTTCGAAACACGTGTATGTGACAAATAAAATTTGATTTAATATGGCATTTGAAATGTCTCTATTCCTTTGGAACTTTTGAGTGTAATGTTTCCTATTCATTTCACTTTTGTTTATCTATTTCACTTGCTTTGACAATGTAAATATGTTTCCCATGCCAATAAATCCCTTTGAATTTAATTTAATTGAGAGGAGAGAGAGACACAGAGACAGACAGAGAGAATGAGAGAGAGACTTCTAAAGAAGTGAGAAGGACCCACTTCATGTGTCAAATTGCCTCTGACATTCCACACTCTCTATCCCCCTCTCTCTCTCGCTCTCCCTCTCTCACTATTTTCTCCTCCCTCCCTCCCTCGTTTGCTCTCCATGGGGGGGCTTTGTCTACCATTTCAGGCTAAATAAACTGATTCATTCCTTGAACCAAACATGATCCTCAAAAACACCTGACTTCTTACTCTCTCTCACACACACACTACATAAAAGCTCTCTCGTTTCATACACACCACAAAAAAGCACACCAACCCTGGTACGAAAAGATAGGCAGGCAGACACACACACACACACTGACACACACAGTCTCTGGCTGGAGGCAAACAGGAGGTAAGCTACATGTAGTGTTGAGTAAAGCTTAACCATGTGTTAGATCGTAGGTAGGTAGTTAGCTGTAGTTAGGTATTGTATTTATTGTAGGTTAGTATTGTTGTTTTTGTAGGTTTCCGTGGGTAATTGTGGGTTAGTATCGAGGCACGAGGCTAGCTAGCTAGCGGGTAGCTACTGGTAACGATTAGCAACGCTGGAGAGCTGGTTCCAATGGTAATGTAGTCCTAGCCAACGTTTAACTTTTGCTTAACCATGTATTAGATCGTAGGTAGGTAGTTAGCTGTAGTTAGGTATGGTATTTACTGTAGGTTAGTATTGTTGTTATTATAGGTTTCCGTGGGTAATTGTGGGTTAGTATCGAGGCACGAGGCTAGCTAGCTAGCGGGTAGCTACAGGTAACGATTAGCAACGCTGGAGAGCTGGTTCCAATGGTAATGTAGTCCTAGCCAACGTTTAACTTTTGCTTAACCATGTATTAGATCGTAGGTAGGTAGTTAGCTGTAGTTAGGTATTGTATTTATTGTAGGTTGGTGCTGTTGTTATTGTAGCTTTCCGTGGGTAGTTGTAGGTTAGTATCGAGGCACGAGGCTAGCTAGCTAGCGGGTAGCTACTGGTAACGATTAGCAACGCTGGAGAGCTGGTTCCAACGTTTAATTTTTTATTTTTATTTTGCTGCGTTGTGAAGGGAACTCGACACGGACTTGAATTGTCTGTTTGGTGTGCTGACACACTCTTGGCAGTTTGTTGTGGCCAGGTGTTGATGCTAAGTTGTGTGCTAATGGATGCTAGCTTGCAGGTTGGCTACGGCGTCATAGCTAGGCTTCGTGGGTTGTTGTGGGTAGTTACTGTGTCTTGGCAGTGTCCTCGGCCGTGCCGGCTGTAGCACGAAGCTAGCTAGCTAGCCGTTCTTCAAACAGAGTCAACACAGTGGCCATTGCTAGCTACCAACATGACCAGCTGGCTGTACTGTAGTAGCTAACCACAATATACTTGTCCTAGCTAGCCAACGTCTAATCATTGCTGCGTCATGAAAGGAACTTGACACAGACACGAATGATCTGTTTAGTGTGTTATCACATTATTGGTGGTTTGTTGTGACCAAGTGTTGGTGCTAAACGGTGTGTTATTGTTATTGGATGCTAGTCTGCTAGTTGGCTATGGTGTCATAGTTGGCTAGCTGAACAAAGTGGGCTGAGTCTATTCCTTTAAACATTGAACCGCTGTGGTTCACAACAATTCTGATTTCCAAAGGCGGAAGTTGGGAGAGTTTTTTTTTTTTTGTTCGGGTGGTTCAGTGAAACAATTTTAGTTTCTGAGGTAGAAGTTTTTGGTAAGGGAGGCCCTGCTCTCTCCGCTCCCAGATGCTTAGTCCATTTCATTCCGATCTCCTCTGCATTTTTGTAGCCATTTGCTACAGCCTGTCAACTATGCCTCTGCCTATCCCTGTTCTCTCCTCTCTGCACAGGCTACACAAACGCCTCACACCGCGTGGCTGCTGCCTCTCCAACCTGGTGGTCCCTGCACGCACCACCCACGTGGAGTTCCAGGTCGCAGGCAGCCTCTGGAACTGCCGTTCTGCTGCCAACAAAGCTGACTTCATCCCAGCCTATGCCAACCTCCAGTCCCTCGACTTCCTGGCGCTGACGGAAACATGGATCACCACTGAAAACACCGCTACTCCTACTGCTCTCTCCTCGTCTGACCATGTGTTCTCGCATACCCCGAGAGCATCTGGTCAGAGGGGTGGTGGTACAGGAATCCTCATCTCTCCCAAGTGGACATTCTCAATTTTTCCCCTAACCCATCTGTCTATCTCCTCATTTGAATTCCATGCTGTCACAGTCACTAGCCCATTTAAGCTTAATATCCTTGTCATCTATCGCCCTCCAGGTTCCCTTGGAGACTTCATCAATGAGCTTGACGCCTTGATAAGTTCCTTCCCTGAGGATGGCTCACCCCTCACAGTTTTGGGGGATTTCAACCTCCCTATGTCCACATTTGACTCATTTCTCTCTGCCTCCTTCTTTCCACTCCTCTCCTCTTTTGACCTCACCCTCTCACCGTCCCCCCCTACTCACAAGGCAGGCAATACGCTTGACCTCATCTTCACTAGATGCTGCTCCTCTACTAATCTCACTGCAACTCCCCTCCAAGTCTCCGACCACTACTTTGTTTCCTTTTCTCTCTCACTCTCCTCCCACACTACTCACTCTGCCCCTACACAGATGGTAATGCGCCGCCGCAACCTTCGCTCTCTCTCTCCCACTACTCTCTCCTCCTCCATCCTATCATCTCTTCCCTCTGCTCAATCCTTCTCCCTCCAATCTCCTGATTCTACCTCCTCAACCCTCCTCTCCTCCCTTTCTGCATCCTTTGACTCTCTGTGTCCCCTATCCTCCCGGCCGGCTCGGTCCTCCCCTCCAGCTCCGTGGCTTGATGACTCATTGCGAGCTCACAGAACAGAGCTCCGGGCAGCGGAGCGGAAATGGAAGAAAACTAAACTCCCTGCCGACCTGGCATCTTTTCACTCCCTCCTCTCTACATTTTCTTCATCTGTTTCTGCTGCTAAGGCCACCTTCTACCACTCTAAATTCCAAGCATCTGCCTCTAACCCTAGGAAGCTCTTTGCCACATTTTCCTCCCTCCTGAATCCCCCCCCCCCCCCCCCCCCTCCTCTCTCTCTGTGGATGACTTCGTCAACCACTTTGAAAAGAAGGTTGACGACATCCGATCCTCGTTTGTTAAGTCTAATGACACTGCTGGTCCTGCTCACACTGCCCTACCCTATGCTTTGACTTCTTTCTCCCCTCTCTCTCCAGATAAAATCCTGCGACTTGTGACTGCAGGCCGCCCAACAACCTGCCCGCTTGACCCCATCCCCTCCTCCCTTCTCCAGACCATCTCCGGTGACCTTCTCCCCTACCTCACCTCGCTGATCAACTCATCCTTGACCGCTGGCCATGTCCTCCCTTCCGTCTTCAAGAGAGCGAGAGTTACTCCCCTTCTCAAAAAACCAACACTCGACCCCACTGATGTCAACAACTACAGACCAGTATCCCTTCTTTCTTTTCTTTCCAAAACTATTGAGCGTGCCGTCTTTAGCCAACTCTCCTGCTATCTCTCTCAGAATGACCTTCTTGATCCAAACCAATCAGGTTTCAGGACTGGTCATTCAACTGAGACTGCTCTTCTCTGTGTCACGGAGACTCTCCGCACTGCTAAAGCTAACTCTCTCTCCTCTGCTCTTGTCCTTCTAGACCTGTCTGCTGCCTTTGATACTGTGAACCACCAGATCCTCCTCTCCACCCTCTCCGAGATGGGCATCTCCGGCGCGGCTCACTCCTGGATTGCGTCCTACCTGACCGGTCGCTCCTACCAAGTGGCGTGGCGGGAAGCTGTCTCCGCACCACGTGCTCTCACCACTGGTGTCCCCCAGGGATCGGTTCTGGGCCCTCTCCTTTTCTCCCTATACACCAAGTCACTTGGCTCTGTCATATCCTCACATGGCCTTTCCTATCACTGCTACGCTGATGATACACAACTAATCTTCTCCTTTCCCCCTTCTGATAACCAGGTGGCGAATCGCATCTCTGCATGTCTGGCAGACATATCAGTATGGATGACGGATCACCACCTCAAGCTGAACCCTGGCAAGACGGAGCTGCTCTTCCTCCCGGGGAAGGACTGCCCGTTCCATGATCTCGCCATCACGGTTGACAACTCCGCTGTGTCCTCCTCCCAGAGTGCGAAGAGCCTAGGCGTGACCCTGGACAACACCCTGTCGTTCTCCGCCAACATCAAGGCGGTGACCCGCTCCTGCAGGTTCATGCTCTACAACATTCGGAGAGTGCGACCCTGCCTTACACAGGAAGCGGCGCAGGTCCTGGTCCAGGCACTTGTCATCTCCCGTCTGGACTACTGCAACTCGCTGTTGGCTGGGCTCCCTGCCTGTGCCATTAAACCCCTACAACTCATCCAGAATGCCGCAGCCCGTCTGGTGTTCAACCTTCCCAAGTTCTCTCACGTCACCCCCCTCCTCCGCACACTCCACTGGCTTCCAGTTGAAGCTCGCATCCGCTACAAGACCATGGTGCTTGCCTATGGAGCAGTGAGGGGAACGGCACCTCTGTACCTTCAGGCTCTGATCAGTCCCTACACCCAAACGAGGACATTGCGTTCATCCACCTCTGGCCTGCTGGCTCCCCTTCCTCTGCGGAAGCATAGCTCCCGCTCAGCCCAGTCAAAACTGTTCGCTGCTCTGGCACCCCAATGGTGGAACAAGCTCCCTCACGACGCCAGGACAGCGGAGTCACTCACCACCTTCCGGAGACATTTGAAACCCCACCTCTTTAAGGAATACCTGGGATAGGATAAAGTATTCCTTCTAACCCCCCCCCCCCCCCCCAAATTGTAAAGTGGTTATCCCACTGGCTATAGGGTGAACGCACCAATTTGTGAGTCGCTCTGGCTAAGAGCGTCTGCTAAATGACGTTAATGTGCCCTTGAGCAAGGCACTTAACCCTAATTGCTCCTGTAAGTCGCTCTGGTTAAGAGCGTCTGCTAAATGACTAAAATGTAAATGTAAAAATGGATGCAGTAGATGTCTGTGGGAAAAATCAGGCTTCATCTAAACTTACACGGCAGGAAATGAAATCACAGCCTCATATCACAGGAAGTAAATACCAACGCAGACCATGCGCAGACCAGGACTGAACCAGGACACACACACACCACCAGTCAGTCACTGGAGGCAGCAAAAGATCTGAGCAATATGCCCATCTGTGTGCAAGTGCCTTTGAAGTGTGTATGTGTGTCACTGTCTCCAGGGCAGGGCTGTCTGGGGTTACTGAGCATTGTTGAGATGATATGATGTTACCTGTGACAACATGGGACACACACCTGCCTCCATCTGTGTATTTTTCTATGACTGTTTCTCTGTGGGTGTGTCATCAGGGTCAGATTAGAGGTTGGTAGATATTTGGCCCCCAACAGCACCGACTGACCCAGTCTGTGGGAGAATCTCAATTGCATCCCCTCTCCTTCTCAAAACAGTGAAGTTAAACATTGTGTTTGAGCTCTATACTCCAGCAAATCTGACCACATAGTGAATAGGTCAAGCTACCGAACGTCTCCTTTTATTCAAGGGTATTTTTAGGCATTATGTGTTTTACCATTTTAAGACAATAGCACTTTTGCATCCAAGATGGACTGTGGGCTATATTTACACTGGGCTATATCTCTCCCGGTATGGAGGATAAATTGGTACCAGCTGGTGAGGGGGTTCTGGATGCGCGTGAAGCATCGGATGGTTCCAGGAGACTCACGCATTCCTAACAGTTCGCATCCTCGCGATTCCCGATGACATCATCCCCATCCATCGCTCACCGCATGGCGTTTCCCCTACCCCACCCCTTCTTCACACCCTCCGGTTACCGGAGAAGCCCCAGGGTCTCTCACCCATCCTCAACGGACAGGACCCCGTTAACTCCAGGCCGGCCCTCACCTCAGTATCTGAAAAAGACACCAACACCCGCATATATACACAGGGCAGCCAATCGAAACCCCACCGCAGTAGCCTAAAAAGGCTCGAGCTGAATTACTGGGGGACGGATGTGAGTTAGCGAAACAGACGTCACAAGAGCAGTTCACCAAACAGCCCATAATAACCTCAATCAGAACAGACCCGCTAATTACACACAGCTCGGAGTACAGCCTCCCCGCCGTCTCGGAGACACAAATACCCCGGAGACTGGGGCCGCGAGATAGACACGAGAGGCTCGCGACCAAATGTGGGTCGAGTCCAACATTTACTACCGGACCACGGAGCAGCAGACACACACACACACACACACAAAGCTACCTCATTAACCACTAACACCACACACATTTCAAAACCATAGCCTATCAATATCCTATGCTATGGAACCCTAGATCCCGGTTTTCCCAGTCCATCGAGGTGATTCATTGGTATAAATGTAACAATACCTCAGTAGAATACACAAAGGACCCGGCAGTCTCGTGCCCTTACCAGCGCGGAGTGAGCGAGCAGTGCCGCGATGAGCGCCATCAAACAAGGCGGCAGCTTCATGCTGTGGATGGGGGGCGCGAGCCTTCACGGGGAAACAAAAGCGCTTCTCTCCTCTCTCGGTATTCGGTAGGCAGTAGTTTCCAACTTCAGAGCGCACCACACCTCCTCCCGAACATCCGTCTGGCGTTTTATTAATCCGTCTCCGTAAAACGCTAAACCCTCGCGTGTCCTCTCTCCGGTAATAGAACCAGGTTTAAAAGGATGGGAGACTCCTTCCTGCGAGGGAGGCACTTTTCTCTTTGTCCCCCTCTTTTGGACTTTATGTGCTCGAGACCTGATAGATTTACTACCAGGAGACGCCAGCCCTCAGCTCTCTGATGTTCCGTATGGCGACGCGGGTCGGCCTGGGAGAGAGAGGGTTTTCACTATAGTTACCACAGCCACAAAGTAAAAACGGTGAATATCGTAAAACTGCATGAAAACAAATATTAGCTTTTTGGTCTTAATTCAAGGCTAGGGTTCGGCATAAGGTTAGCAGTGTGGTGAAGTATAAAATAAGACATTTAAGAGAAATTGTAGAAATAGGCGGAGTTTATGACTTTGTGGCTGTGGTAACTAGGGACGAGCCTGGTAGAGTCAGTCTGGCAGAAGGAGGTGGTGTGTGTGTGTGTGTGTGTGTGTGTGTGTATCAGGAGGAGGAGGAGGAGGAGGGGGGGGGGGGGGGATCTCCTCTGGTGGGCGAGGCGAGGATGCCCCCTGCAGCCCGAATAGGCACCCTCAGGCTCTTCCATCCCCGCCCCTGACACACACCTCCCAACGAAACAGCACCGGGGGCCGAGGTAGGGCGCATTCTACACTGCAGGGCGCAGCTCCAGTAGGTTATAGGGGGCGTGTCTGTGTTCAGTGGGTCTCCGGTGTGCTCGAGACCACCCAGACCATCTGGCTACTGGCCCCGTTTTCCAACCGAAAAATAATAACCGAGGGCTTTCACGCCAACATATCAACTAATTCTACAGGGTCGCGTTCAGTAGCCTAGACAATTTTTTAAAACATTTATCAACTTGAACTTGCCCAATGAAGGAGGGTCAATCAATTGCGATGTGTTTATAAACGTTTTTCTATGTTGCCTATTCTCTACCACTGAATAATGACCCAGACTGACCTCTTTTCCCATTCCATCATATTGAGGTGAGCTGACATTGGCCTATCATTATTGGGCATGTGAGGGCACGTTCCCATGAGACCTCCCCCTTCTCCTGCCATTTTGTCTCACATGTCCTTTGTATACAGAACAGTCGAGCAGGGGAAGGACAGGAGGTAGACACTTTCTATTGAAACACAACGCTAATAAATCAGATTTTCTACAGGAGTGTCTTTTGATTTAATGGTTTGGTTAAATATTTAACAAATAATTGTAAGAAAGGCCAATTTAAAATGAAATTATTACAAGTAAGCCTATTAGAAAACACCACAATTAGGCCTATACAAAGTCTTTCCAGATTCCCTTCCCCTAATACAAAGTAGCCTCATCAAGTCTGCTGTTGTTGGTTTGTTTTTTTCCACCAATTGGTCTTTTGACCAATCAGATCAGCTCTTTTGCCAATAATTGGGCAAAATATCATAAATTGGGCTGCCTGTGTAAATGCAGCCAGTCTGAAAAAAAAAAAAAGATTCCCTTCTTGGATGACAATAAAATTCAACTATTATATTCTTCTATAGGATTATTGGCTAGATCTGTTTTATCATGATAGGCTAATCAAATCACTCTGCAGTGAAAGGGCTATATGTGTACTCTTAAATGATCAAACCAATCAATGAATCAATAGAAACCAATCAATCATTTCAGATAATGAATCATCCTAAATGTCACTAGGTGGCAACCACATATCACAATTATTGTGTAAATCAGGGTTTTCCAAACTGGGTCCTTGTGCCTTAGGACCTGTTGTAAATATTTCCTCAATAAAGCAGTTATCAGCTTAAATCAGTGCTAGTAGGACAAGTGACTCTGCATTCTCGGGGGTGGTGAGGATGTTACCCAACACAAATCACAGACAAACCACTCCAAACCACAGTTCAAATTTTGAGTTTTTTTGTTCAGTTTTGTTTCAAAATAAAGAATCACACATCATTGTTTAGAGAGACAATCTACAACAGGAGATACAAAAAAATAGTTGCCCAGGCAACAAGCACACACAGGTTTCTGTTAGAGTTATAC
Organism: Coregonus lavaretus; assembly: GCF_964263955.1. Lineage (NCBI taxonomy): Eukaryota > Metazoa > Chordata > Actinopteri > Salmoniformes > Salmonidae > Coregonus > Coregonus lavaretus. Next base: position 4,299,814 of record NC_139994.1, read on the forward strand.
ACATTATGGTTACAGGTGGTGCTTCTATTCAGATACACAAGGCTCGCAGCTCCAAATGTACACGTGCTGCTGCCCACCGCCGCCACAATAGTCATGGTTACAGACGGCAAGACAGGAGACGCCCGGCCTTTACCGGGGGACATGGACATTATGATACATCACTTTTACAGGAATATTATAGGTCAAAAAAACAAAAGCACACCACGCTCCTCAACTCTTTTGTACAACCCATGGTTTCACTGTGCCCTGAGAGAGTGGAGGGGTTCAAGGTAGACTCAGCGATATGACGTAGTACACAGTGGAGCTACTTCCTGCTTCCAGACATCAGTAACAACACAAATCATATATCCCAAGACTGCCAACTGACGGCTCTTCTCAATGTGGGCGTCATGCCTCAAGAGAAGAACCAATAGTGGTAGTCTTGGCAGATTTGAAATAGGCCGTTGTTGATGTCTGCAAGCCGGAAGTTGCCCCGGTGTGTACGATGTCATATCACTGAGTCTACCTTTAAACTCAAACCCCCTCACCCCATCCACTAACCTTAGACAGGGGGAAAGCATTCCTATAAAAGATCTAAAAAAACAAACAAATAAAGCTTCAAGTTAAAGCAGACATGACTACAAACAGTGTGTCCTGTGGTGGCGGTTACAACCCCCAAACTATACTACAAACATCTTGCGTGTTCTGTAATAATAATGTTTTGACTGCTACAGCACAGGCGGAAACCAAAGTCACTTTATCAGTTGTTTATGCTTCAGTCAGACGCCACGTCTCTCTCTCTCTCTCTGCATTTTAAATAGACTTGAAGTGTAAAAAGACTTGCTTCACTACTGACATGTTGGTGAACCACGTCTCGTTGATTTCAGTGGATTTGTTTCAACTGTGGCTACTGGACGTTTAGTAAACGGACACGCAGCGTTTGCACTGTAGTTCGGGGGTCAGGGAGGAGGTGAGTTCTGTTGAAGCAGTGAGTAGAAGTTAAAACCAGAGGGTGAGGGGGGTTGAGGGCTTTGTACAAGTACTACGCAGTATAGAAAGGGCTTTTCAAAACAAAAAATTTGATATTACAATTTACAATATACAACAACTCATGTCACAACGAAGGATGTGAGAATATACACTGAAATGCACAAGAGCTTTTGGAAGAATTTTTTAGAAGAATTTTTTTTTTTTTTTTTTTTTTATATCGTCCGATACCAAAAACGGTTGTAAATCACTTTTACATTACAAGGGTTTACAAATGTACAATTATACAGTCAGAAATATGTGTTCACTACTAGGATACATTATAGATAGTCAACAGCAAAAACCAGAAAAACTACAAAGTTTTTTATATATATATATGCAAAGGTCTACACCAAGTATACACTCTATATATATATATATACACACACATATATATAGAGAGAGAGAGATGGAAGCAGGACCGGAAACTAATCTCCCATGCTAAATGATCTGCTGGTAAGCGCATGGCTTGTGTCTGTTTGTGACTATGATTCGGTGACGACGTCAGTCAAATTAAATACGTTTGTTCCATCCCATAATAGCGATATGACATAGAACTGTGTATGCCACAGCAGTAGCAAAAAAAAAAAAAAGTGAAATGATTCTAGTTTATTCAAAAGACGAATAAAGAAAAAAGAAAAAAAGGGGGAGAAGTAACGGAGGGTCGGGACGCATCTCACCCCCCCCCCCCTCTAAACTAACCAAGGCTTCCTTCCTGTTCAGACACAGGCTCCTACCAATGGGTTACCGTGGCGATAAGAGTGGGAGGGGAAAAGGAGGGGGGTTGGAGTAGGTAAAGAGGGTTCTACATGATGTCATTGTGGGTAGGGCAGTAGTTTACATTATCTAATTAAGAGGGGAATAGAGGGGGTGGGGGGTATAGGGTGGTAGGGTGTGGGATATAATGGGGTAGTAGTTAACATTATGTCAATTTTCATGTAGGTTATATAGGCTAGGGCTTATGATATAAAAATACATGACATTCCAACACAACTTCAGCTGCGCACAGAGGGTGGCCGTCCTACATGTTGAATCACCCACCGTTCCTCCACACTCAGCCGGTGATCTACTGAGCACGGCCGACGTTCCTGTTGCTCTGTCTTGTCCCTAAGGGTTAAGGTGTAGTGAACAAGGGGTTGGAAGGGTAGTAGTTTACATGATGCCGTTGGGAGGGCCACAGAGAGGACCCAAGTCCACTCCATTCTTCATGTAGTATTTCTCCAGCTTTGCCAGGATGTGTTTGCCATACGTATATTTCCTCAGAGTGGAGATGTGGGGCCGGATCTGAGGGGTGAGGTTGGGCAGAGAGAGAGAGAGAGAGAGAGAGAGAGAGAGAGAGACGGAGACAGAGAGAGACAGACAGACAGAGAGAGAGGGAGAGGGAGAGGGAGAGGGAGAGGGAGGGAGAGACAGAGAGAGAGAGAGAGAGAGAGACAGAGAGAGATAAGTACACACACAATTGCAGACACATCTATTCATATTCACTCTCTTTCCCTCTCTCACAGACAAACTCATGCGCCCTTAAAAAAATGAAGGGTTAAAAAGGTAGATGGAATGTCTGGTACACTCCGGAATTATCAGAAGTCATTCATGAAATAGATGAGGCTTGGGTCAAGGCCAGGAACACAGGTTTAGGCCCCGTCTGGAAAGCTTTTCAGCAACTGAGGAATCATTGTGTAAAACAAATCTGAAAGGCTAAATCTGATTATTATGTAACCGATTGTAATGGGAACACGGTTAATTCAGGAAAACGGTCAAATCCCTTAAGGGTTCTACTTTCTCCTCTCTGCCACAAGTTCTATGCCTATTCACAATGATATTGGGCTGGATGCTGACAGAGCATCCCAAACATGCTCAATGGGTGACATGCCTGGTGAGTATGCGGGCCATGGAAGAACTGGGACATTTTCAGCTTCCAGGAATTGTGTACAGATCCTTGTGACATGGGGTCGTGCATTATTATGCTGAAACATGAGGCGATGCCGGTGGATGGATGGCACGACAATGGGCCTCAGGATCTCGTCACGGTATCTGTGCATTCAAATTGCCATCGATAAAATGCAATTGTGCTTGTTGTCCGTAGCTTATGCCTGCCCATACCATAACCCCACCATGGGGCACTCTGTTCACAACGTTGTCGTCAGCAAACCGCTCGCCCACACATTGCCATACACGTGGTCTGCGGTTATGAGGCCGGTTGGACGTACTGCCAAATTCTCTAAAACGACGTTGGAGGCGGTTTATGGTAGAGAAATTAACATTACATTCTCTGGCAACAGCTCTGGTGGACATTTCTGCAGTCAGCATGCCAATTGCACACTCCCTCAAAACTTGAGACATCTGTGGCATTGTGTTATGTGATAAAACAACACATATTATTTTAGAGTGGCCTTTTATTGTCCCCAGCAGAAGGTGCAACTGTTTTAATGATCATGCTGTTTAATCAGCTTCTTGATATGCCACACCTGTCAGGTGGATGGATTATCTTGGCAAATGAGAAATGCTCACTAACAGGGATGTAAACAAATGTGTACACAAAATTTGAGAGAAATAAGCTTTTTGTGCGTATGGAACATTTCTGGGGTCTTTTATTTCAGCTCATGAAACACGGGACCAACACACTTTACACGTTGCGTTTATTTATGTTCAGTGTAGTTTGGGTGCATTTGTAAAAGAGACCTAGATCTCAATATGTCTTCTTTGTTATAAAATAAAGGTTAAATACAAATAAAAAATAATTTCACTCACTCAAACTACTTCAAACACTCACTCAAACTACCTCAAAACACTCACTCAAACTACCTCAAAACACTCACTCAAACTACTTCACACCTACCTTGTGCATGACGATCTTTCTCTGTGTGGGTTCGGCCACGTCAATCATTTTCTGCACCACGTAGTTGGCGTACTGGTCCTTCATCATGGTGTACAAGGCACTGTGGGGCCCCTCCGTCAGGATACACACCTCGTCTATCAACACGGCCCGCTCCGCACGCGACGCATGGCTCACACACTTCTCCACCACGTTACTGCAGAGAGAGAGGAGGTTGGTTAGTACACTGCTACAACAGGTTAACTGTAACTTTGTGACAACCGAAGATGTCAAAATGGCTTATAAATCAACGTGATTAATTGATGTGTGTGTGTGTGTGTGTGTACCTGGCGAACTTGTGTTGGCTGAGCCCCAGTACGTTTCCTCTGATCTCAGCTACTATCTTGCTCTTATCCTCCGCTCTGCCGTGTTCCAACACATGCTGGATCACATAATTACCATACTGGTCCTAGCAGAGAGAGAAAGAGAAGGAGAGGAGAGAGAAAGAGCAGAGTTTTGCATTTACGTTAGCTACTTGGCAAGGCTGAGCATTTACGTTAGCTACTTGGCAAGGCTGAGCATTTACGTTAGCTACTTGGCAAGGCTGAGCATTTACGTTAGCTACTTGGCAAGGCTGAGCATTTACGTTAGCTACTTGGCAAGGCTGAGCATTTACGTTAGCTACTTGGCAAGGCTGAGCATTTACGTTAGCTACTTGGCAAGGCTGAGCATTTACGTTAGCTACTTGGCAAGGCTGAGCATTTACGTTAGCTACTTGGCAAGGCTGAGCATTTACGTTAGCTACTTGGCAAGGCTGAGCATTTACGTTAGCTACTTGGCAAGGCTGAGCATTTACGTTAGCTACTTGGCAAGGCTGAGCATTTACGTTAGCTACTTGGCAAGGCTGAGCATTTACGTTAGCTACTTGGCAAGGCTGAGCATTTACGTTAGCTACTTGGCAAGGCCGAGCATTTACGTTAGCTACTTGGCAAGGCCGAGCATTTACGTTAGCTACTTGGCAAGGCCGAGCATTTACGTTAGCTACTTGGCAAGGCCGAGCATTTACGTTAGCTACTTGGCAAGGCCGAGCATTTACGTTAGCTACTTGGCAAGGCTGAGCATTTACGTTAGCTACTTGGCAAGGCTGAGCATTTACGTTAGCTACTTGGCAAGGCTGAGCATTTACGTTAGCTACTTGGCAAGGCTGAGCATTTACGTTAGCTACTTGGCAAGGCTGAGCATTTACGTTAGCTACTTGGCAAGGCTGAGCATTTACGTTAGCTACTTGGCAAGGCTGAGCATTTACGTTAGCTACTTGGCAAGGCTGAGCATTTACGTTAGCTACTTGGCAAGGCTGAGCATTTACGTTAGCTACTTGGCAAGGCTGAGCATTTACGTTAGCTACTTGGCAAGGCCGAGCATTTACGTTAGCTACTTGGCAAGGCTGAGCATTTACGTTAGCTACTTGGCAAGGCTGAGCATTTACGTTAGCTACTTGGCAAGGCTGAGCATTTACGTTAGCTACTTGGCAAGGCTGAGCATTTACGTTAGCTACTTGGCAAGGCTGAGCATTTACGTTAGCTACTTGGCAAGGCTGAGCATTTACGTTAGCTACTTGGCAAGGCCGAACACTTGTTTCAACAAGTTTCAAGCTCTAGCAGTTTTCAGCCAAAACCACAATCCAGAATGTCAGTGTGATGACAATGTCCTCATCTTGACACCAGCAGATGCATTTTTAACAACAGTTTTGCAACAAAATGACCGGTCAAACCGGCAGCGTTTTTTTTTTTTTTTACCTGCACCAGTTGTTCAGTGTGTTGGTGCAGCTCCTCCAGAATGGACAGGGTCTGGTCTGGAAGGCAGTGTTCTAGAATACGCTGGATCACTCTACAACCATAGGGGTGGGTGGAGAGGGCAAACACCTGCACAGAGACACACACACACACACACACACACACACACACACACACACACACACACACACACACACGTTATACACCTGCGGACACACACACCTACACCTTAAACCTTTGTTCACTCATTCACACACCCGGCTCCCACACACACACACCCGGTGCCCGCCCACACACACACACACACACACACACACACATGTTATACACCTGCGGGGACACACACCTACACCTTAAACCTTTGTTCACTCATTCACACACCCGGCTCCCACACACACACACCCGGTGCCCGCCCGCCCGCCCACACACACACACACACACACACACACACCAGTGAAAGACAGATGAAAGTCCATTCCTGATAACCTACCTAACCAGCTAGACAAACAATCACTAACATTTACACAACTGACTATCTGATGGGTAGGAATGAAAAACACAGGGAAAACATGTGTGGAAATTGGTACCATTGTAAAAATCCAAGAGCCCAATCAAATGTGACTGACATACAGACAATCTTTGTGTATGCTAAAATAACCATTTATAGTGCATTAGCTCCCTCTTTAAAAAACACAAGCTTTATGCTAATGTTGACATTTAGTCAGTGGATAGAAGATGGCTGCCGCTGCGCTGCTGTTTCCATTACCATGGTGACCCACCTGTCCCCTGTGGGAGATGATGATGATGGTGTGTGTGTGTGTGTGTATGGTGGTGTGTGTGTGTGTGTGTATGGTGGAGTGTGTGTGTGTGTGTGTATGGTGGAGTGTGTGTGTGTATGGTGGAGTGTGTGTGTGTGTATGGTGGAGTGTGTGTGTCACCCACCTGTCCCTTGAAGGCGTCTATGATGAAGTGTAGTGCGTGGGGTTGAACACACTCGATACACTTCTGCACCACGTGGTTCCCGTTCTGATCCTTCACACACTTCAACACATGGCCGTCCAGCTCCCGTACCATCTCACTCTGCAACACACACACACACACACACACACACACACAGGGTTAGAGATAAACACACAAACGCACAGGGTTTCAAACACATGGTTACACACACACAGAGATACACCAAATACTTTTGAGGTCAGATATCTGCATTTTCTAAACGCAGACCATCAAAAAAAAATCTGCATTTTAAACCATTTCACCTACATTTCATATTAAAAGTCAAGTCTTTTTTTGCTTCATTAGAGTGATCAGGGATGTGCATCTATAGTTTTCCTTCACAGAAAATACATTAGTGCAACACGTTCGGCAGAAAATAGCTTCATTTTCATCAGATGACAACAGAAGTGCAACGCTATTTGGCTGGCAGTCACACAAGTAGGTTAAATGAGCTTACAATGAAATAGCAAGGTATTTTTTTTTGCAAAAACGATGCATGGCCATCATATTTCTAATGTTTTGCTTAAAGTTAATCTTGCATTTTACTGGAGAAAAGTAGCTACACAGAGAAAAGTACCAGAGAAAAGTAGGCTACACAGAGAAAAGTACCAGAGAAAAGTAGCGACACAGAGAAAAGTACCAGAGAAAAGTACCAGAGAAAAGTACCAGAGAAAAGTAGGCTACGCATCAGAGCGCTGTCTGCTGATAGAACGCCCGTTCCTGAATTGTCATCAGAGTGGAGAAATGCAACTGAAGCAGAAAATTAGTCTGATGCCGAGCAAAAATTACAATAAGAAGCATTTTAGTGTATCTTATGCGTTTTACCTTTTTTCTTCTGCGTGATCAAACAAAGAATTCTGAGTTAATGTGACCCTTGAGATGTCTGGCCTTGTGGTTCTATGAGTGCTTATTTTGTAATAACCAGGAGTAACAGTCGGACACTTACAAGCCTTTTTATCCTCTTAAAACAACAGCTACCGGCTACATTTGACATTTTAGTCATTTAGCAGACGCTCTTATCCAGAGCGACTTACAGGAGCAATTAGGGTTAAGTGCCTTGCTCAAGGGCATATCGACAGATTTTTCACCTAGTCGGCTCGGGGATTAGAACCAGCGACCTTTCGGTTACTGGCACAACGCTCTTATCCACTAAGCTACCTGCCGCCCTCTTTACAAGCTGCAAGTCATTTAAAGCTACTGTAGCAGGAGTCAACACGCACCTCAATTACTGTTCATATTCACACAAACAGTCTCCAGTTGGCCTTCGCTTTGAGGCTTCTCATACACAGACATGGACAATGTGCGTGCGTGCGCACGTACGTACACACACACGGCAGTTGAATACATACTATAACTTGTTGGTCTGAGGGGATGAACTCCAGTGCCTTCTGTATGACTCTACAGCCGTACATCTGTAGGGCCAGAGACAGGACATGACCCCGGATCCTCTCTGCTACAGCCAGCTTCTGGTCCACACTGCCAAACTACACACACAGAGAGACAGAGAGAGACAGAGAGACAGACACAGAGAGAGAGACACAGAGAGAGAGACACAGAGAGAGAGACACAGAGAGAGAGAGGGACAGAGCGAGAGACAGAGAGAGAGAGAGAGAGAGGGAGGGACAGAGCGAGGGACAAAGCGAGAGACAGAGAGAGAGACAGAGAGAGAGAGACAGAGAGAGAGAGGGAGGGACAGAGCGAGAGACAGATGGAGAGAGAGAGAGACCAGTTAACACACTTTTAGATGATGATGTAGCAAAACACACAACCAATGTTACACACAGAGAGACAGGCCTGTTACAAATCAGACAACTCAAAGAACTTCTGGAGAAAGTACCTGGCAAAAAACAACAACGTAAATACCCCCCCCCCCCCCCCCCCCCCAATATTTGGAAGATGTTCTTAATGTCCGGTATCCTCAGTGTACACACACCTCAAAGAACTTCTGGATGACATAGTTTCCGAAGACGTCGACCATGAGTTGGTAGGCAGCCTGGAGGATCTCACTAAAGACCAGCTGACGCTCTGCTGAGCTGGCCCTCTCCAACTTCAACTGGATAAACCTGGAGATTCACAACACTCCTCGATTAATGTTCTTCTATTTACCACATAGGGATGTAGAGAGAGATGAGAGAGAGAAATATCTAAGAGACAAGGCAAGAAGGGCCTTCTGCGCCATCAAAAGGAACATAAAACATGACATCCCAACGAGGATCTGGCTAAAAATACTTTTAGCAGTTATAGAACCCATTGCCCTTTATGGTTGTGAGTGGCAGCAAGGCTTGGGGGGGGGGGGGGGGGGGGGGGTCCACTCACCAACCAATGAGATGAGAGAGCGAGCGAGCCGTGCTGGCTGAACTCCATGATGTGTGTCTCTACGTCTCTCTACCTGCTGCCATGCTGGTCCTGGCTGAACTCCATGATGTGTGTGTCTCTACGTCTCTCTACCTGCTGCCATGCTGGTCCTGGCTGAACTCCATGATGTGTGTGTGTCTCTACGTCTCTCTACCTGCTGCCATGCTGGTCCTGGCTGAACTCCATGATGTGTGTCTCTCTACGTCTCTCTACCTGCTGCCATGCTGGTCCTGGCTGAACTCCATGATGTGTGTGTCTCTACGTCTCTCTACCTGCTGCCATGCTGGTCCTGGCTGAACTCCATGATGTGTGTGTCTCTACGTCTCTCTACCTGCTGCCATGCTGGTCCTGGCTGAACTCCATGATGTGTGTGTGTCTCTACGTCTCTCTACCTGCTGCCATGCTGGTCCTGGCTGAACTCCATGATGTGTGTCTCTCTACGTCTCTCTACCTGCTGCCATGCTGGTCCTGGCTGAACTCCATGATGTGTGTGTCTCTACGTCTCTCTACCTGCTGCCATGCTGGTCCTGGCTGAACTCCATGATGTGTGTGTCTACGTCTCTCTACCTGCTGCCATGCTGGTCCTGGCTGAACTCCATGATGTGTGTGTGTGTCTCTACATCTCTCTACCTGCTGCCATGCTGGTCCTGGCTGAACTCCATGATGTGTGTCTCTCTACGTCTCTCTACCTGCTGCCATGCTGGTCCTGGCTGAACTCCATGATGTGTGTCTCTACGTCTCTCTACCTGCTGCCATGCTGGTCCTGGCTGAACTCCATGATGTGTGTGTCTACGTCTCTCTACCTGCTGCCATGCTGGTCCTGGCTGAACTCCATGATGTGTGTGTGTGTCTCTACGTCTCTCTACCTGCTGCCATGCTGGTCCTGGCTGAACTCCATGATGTGTGTGTGTGTCTACGTCTCTCTACCTGCTGCCATGCTGGTCCTGGCTGAACTCCATGATGTGTGTGTCTCTATGTCTCTCTACCTGCTGCCATGCTGGTCCTGGCTGAACTCCATGATGTGTGTGTGTCTCTACGTCTCTCTACCTGCTGCCATGCTGGTCCTGGCTGAACTCCATGATGTGTGTGTGTCTCTATGTCTCTCTACCTGCTGCCATGCTGGTCCTGGCTGAACTCCATGATGTGTGTGTGTCTCTATGTCTCTCTACCTGCTGCCATGCTGGTCCTGGCTGAACTCCATGATGTGTGTGTGTCTCTACGTCTCTCTACCTGCTGCCATGCTGGTCCTGGCTGAACTCCATGATGTGTGTGTCTCTATGTCTCTCTACCTGCTGCCATGCTGGTCCTGGCTGAACTCCATGTGTGTGTGTCTCTACGTCTCTCTACCTGCTGCCATGCTGGTCCTGGCTGAACTCCATGATGTGTGTGTGTGTCTCTACGTCTCTCTACCTGCTGCCATGCTGGTCCTGGCTGAACTCCATGGTGTGTGTCTCTACGTCTCTCTACCTGCTGCCATGCTGGTCCTGGCTGAACTCCATGATGTGTGTGTGTCTACGTCTCTCTACCTGCTGCCATGCTGGTCCTGGCTGAACTCCATGATGTGTGTGTGTCTCTACGTCTCTCTACCTGCTGCCATGCTGGTCCTGGCTGAACTCCATGATGTGTGTGTGTCTCTACGTCTCTCTACCTGCTGCCATGCTGGTCCTGGCTGAACTCCATGATGTGTGTGTGTGTCTCTACGTCTCTCTACCTGCTGCCATGCTGGTCCTGGCTGAACTCCATGATGTGTGTCTCTCTACGTCTCTCTACCTGCTGCCATGCTGGTCCTGGCTGAACTCCATGATGTGTGTCTCTACGTCTCTCTACCTGCTGCCATGCTGGTCCTGGCTGAACTCCATGATGTGTGTGTCTACGTCTCTCTACCTGCTGCCATGCTGGTCCTGGCTGAACTCCATGATGTGTGTGTGTGTCTCTACGTCTCTCTACCTGCTGCCATGCTGGTCCTGGCTGAACTCCATGATGTGTGTGTGTGTCTACGTCTCTCTACCTGCTGCCATGCTGGTCCTGGCTGAACTCCATGATGTGTGTGTCTCTATGTCTCTCTACCTGCTGCCATGCTGGTCCTGGCTGAACTCCATGATGTGTGTGTGTCTCTACGTCTCTCTACCTGCTGCCATGCTGGTCCTGGCTGAACTCCATGATGTGTGTGTGTCTCTACGTCTCTCTACCTGCTGCCATGCTGGTCCTGGCTGAACTCCATGATGTGTGTGTGTCTCTATGTCTCTCTACCTGCTGCCATGCTGGTCCTGGCTGAACTCCATGATGTGTGTGTGTCTCTACGTCTCTCTACCTGCTGCCATGCTGGTCCTGGCTGAACTCCATGATGTGTGTCTCTACGTCTCTCTACCTGCTGCCATGCTGGTCCTGGCTGAACTCCATGATGTGTGTGTCTCTACGTCTCTCTACCTGCTGCCATGCTGGTCCTGGCTGAACTCCATGATGTGTGTGTGTCTCTACGTCTCTCTACCTGCTGCCATGCTGGTCCTGGCTGAACTCCATGATGTGTGTGTCTCTACGTCTCTCTACCTGCTGCCATGCTGGTCCTGGCTGAACTCCATGATGTGTGTGTCTCTACGTCTCTCTACCTGCTGCCATGCTGGTCCTGGCTGAACTCCATGATGTGTGTGTGTCTACGTCTCTCTACCTGCTGCCATGCTGGTCCTGGCTGAACTCCATGATGTGCCCAGCGATCTCTCTCAGCTGCAGGTTGGGGTAGCGGTTGTTCCTGAAGTCTTCCAGGAGCCGGCTCCGCCCTGACGGCATCATGTCCGACATTCCGTAGCGTAGCCGTGACGACGGGAAGAGCTGGCTGCTGGGAGAGAAGAGGGAGGAGCCAGAACTCGCGCTGCGATACTTCGCCTCCGCCCCTGGAGCAGCAGAGATGAAACGACCGCTGCCATTGGTCAGACCTCCTGTGGAAGGGTTCAGAGGAGGGATGGTTAGTGCTGATTGGACAACATAATAATAATAATAACGATGATAAAATGTTATAACCCCCAAAATACACGGCAAGTTTTATGTCAGCATGGTAACAATAGACCTTGTCACTCACCCAGGTTGAGGTTGGATGAGGAGCTGTGATTGGACAGAGAGGGGGGTGGAGTTAGGGAGTGGGAGGGGCCTTGGTTGGGCAGGGGCATTCCGACCGGCCCGGGGGAGGAGCTAAAGCCCAGGGTTCCGTTGTAGAACCCCCCGTGGCCAATGGGAGTGAGGCTGGACTGCGTGCGTTTGTACAGGTCACTACTGCCGGTCAGAGAGTCACGACGAGAACTGCTGCCACCGCTGGAGTTAGCCACTGGAGAGAAACAGAGAGACCATTAACACACACATATATATATACACACATACATACATATGTATATACACATATATATATATATATACATACACATACATACATACATACTTACATACATACATACATATATATATATATATATATATATATATATATATATACATATATATATACATACACAAAAAACAACCATTGCTGTCACTAGTGTTGGCCGGTAGAGAGAGCTATACACACATACAGTGCATTCAGAAAGTATTCAGACCCCTTGACTTTTCCACATTTTGTTACGTTACAGCCTTATTCTAAAATGGATTAAATTGTTTTTCTCTCATCAATCTACACACAATACCCCATAATTACAAAGCAAAAACAGATTTTTAGAAAAAATTCAAAATGTATAAAAAATAAATGAAATATCACATTCACATAAGTATTCAGACCCTTTACTCAGTACTTTGTTGAAGCACCTTTGGCAGCGATTACAGCATTGTGTCTTCTTGGGTATGACGCTACAAGCTTGGCACACCTGTATTTGGGGACATTCTCCCATTCTTCTCTGCAGATCCTCTTAAGCTTGTATAGACAGGTGTGTGCCTTTCAAAATCATGTCCAATCCATTGAATTTACCACAGGTAGACTCCAATCAAGTTGTAGAAACATTTCAAGGATGATCAATGGAAACAGGATGCACCTGAGTCTCATAGCAAACGGTCTGAATATTTATGTAAATAAGGTATCGTTTTTTATTTGTAATACATTAACAAAAATGTCTAAAAACCTGTTTTCACTTTGTCATTATGGGGTATTGTGTGTAGATTGATGAGAAAAAAAAAAGTTTTTCATCCATTTTAGAATAAGGCTGTAAAGATAGCTAGCTACACTAGACTGCTAAGTTAGTTAGCCAGCTAGCTAGCTACACTAGCCAGTTAAGTTAGTTAGCCAGCTAGCTAGCAAGGCTAATTCAGGCTATTTTGCTGTGCTCCCCGCGACCTTGTCTAAAACAACTCCATATTAAAACAACAGTCTACCTGTTGGTTGATCATTGTAGCCTACTCCTCAGTTAGCCAACTTCATTTCGTAATTGTAATTCCATTTTGCATCGATTAGAAATCAATGGTGAAGAAAGGCACTGGAGGGAATAGCGTTTGTTTTACGGGCTCCTGACCAATTGTGCTATTTTGTGTATTTTTTTTGCGATGATCTTAACTTATTTTGTACATAATGTTTCTGCCATTGTTTCCTATGACCGAAAAGAGCTTCTGGACATCAGAACTGTGATCACTAACCTTGATTTGAAAGAGGACTTCTACTTCAATGAGTCGGAGGATAAATACATGTATTATTCCAGACCAGGAACAAATCCCCGACACTCGAAGGAGGAGGAGACGGTGCAATAGAGGCTAGCGTTTGGGATACCTGACAAGACTACGTCAGAGAGTGGACAAAAAAATCGCCTCTACCCTCCATTCTATTGGTGAACGTGCAATCACTGGAGAATAAACTGGATGAGCTCCGTTCGAGACTGATCTGAAGAACTGTAATATCCTATGTTTCTCAGAGTTGTGACTGAACGAGTACATTGTGAATATAAATCTAGCTGGTTTATCTTTCGGCATGACAGATCGGCAACATCGGGGAAGCTCAGGGGAGGGGGTGTCTCTTTCTTTGTTAACAACAGCTGGTGTGCAATCTCTAATATTAGGAGGTCTTGAGGTTCTGTTCACCTGTGTTAGAATACCTAAATGATAAGCTGTAGACCATAATATTTAAAAAGAGAGTTTTGATCTATATTTTTAGTAGCTGTCTATTTACCACCACAAATCGATGCTGGCACTAAGACCATACTCAACGAGCTGTATAGGTCATAAGAAAATACACACCCAGCGGCGCTCCTAATGGCCAGTGACTTTAATGCAGGAAAACTGAAATCCGTTTTACCGTATTTCTACCAGCATGAGGTGAAAAAACTCTAGATCACCTTTACTCCACACACAGACATGCATAAAAAGCTCTCCCTCCCTTTCGCAAATCTGACCATAACTCTATCCTGTTGATTCCTGCTTACAAGCAAAAACTCAAAACAGGAAGTACCAGTGACGCGCTCAATATGGAAGTGGTCAGATGAAGCGGATGCTAAGCTACAGAACTGTTTCTCTAGCATAGACTGGAATATGTTCTGGGATTCATCCAATGGCATTGAGGAGTTTACCACATCAGTCACTGGCTCATTAATAGGTGCATCAACAACGTATTCACCACAGTGACCGTACGTACATATCCCAACCAGAAGCTATGGATTACAGGCAACATCTGCACTGAGCTAAAGGCTAGAGCTGCCGATTTCAAGGAGCGGGACACTAATCCGGACGCTTATAAGAAATCCCGCTACAACCACCAAATAACCATCAAACACGCAAAGTGTCAATACAGGACGAAGATCGAATCGTACTACACCGGCTCTGATGCTCATTGGATGTGGCAGGGCTTGCAAACTATAACAGATTACCAGACGAGATAAATACATTCTATGCTTGCTCCGAGGCTAGCAACACTGAACCATGCATGAGAGCACCAGCTATTCCGGACGACTGTGTGATCACGCTCTTCGTAGCCGATGTGGGTAAGACCTTTAAACAGGTTAACATTCACAAGGCTGCAGGGCAAGACGGATTACCAGGACGTGTACTCAAAGCATGCGCTGAGCAGCTGGCAAGTGTCTTCACTGACATTTTCAACCTCTCCCTGACCTAGTCTGTAATACCTACATGTTTCAAGCAGACCACCATAGTCCCTGTGCCCAAGAATGCCAAGGTAACCTGTCTAAATGACTATCGCCCCGTAGCACCCACATCTGTAGCCATGAAATGCTTTGAAAGGCTGGTCATGGCACACGTCAACACCATCATCCCAGACACCCTGGACCCACTGCAATTTGCATACCGCCCAAACAGATCCATAGATG
The DNA here is from genome assembly GCF_964263955.1 of Coregonus lavaretus. Classification (NCBI taxonomy): domain Eukaryota; kingdom Metazoa; phylum Chordata; class Actinopteri; order Salmoniformes; family Salmonidae; genus Coregonus; species Coregonus lavaretus. Next base: position 4,315,059 of record NC_139994.1, read on the forward strand.
ACGCAATATCTAGTACTCTCCACACTGCCCTTTCCCACCTGGACAAAAGGAACACCTACGTGAGAATGCTGTTCATTGACTACAGCTCAGCGTTCAACACCAGTGCCCTCATCACTAAGCTAAGGACCCTGGGATTAAACACCTGCAACTGGATCCTGGACGGGCCGCCCCCAGGATCCGCCACGCTGACCCTCAACATGGCGGCCCTTCAGGGGTGCGTGCTTAGTCCCCTCCTGCACTCCCTGTTCTCCCACGACTGCGTGGCCGCGCACGAGTCCAACACCATCATTAAGTTTGCAGACGACACAACGGTGGTAGGCCTGATCACAGATGAAACAGCCTATAGGGAGGAGGTCAGAGACCTGGCAGTGTGGTGCCAGGAAAACAACCTCTCCCTTCAACGTCAGCAAGACAAAGGAGCTGATCATGGACTACAGGAAACGGTGGGCCGAGCCCGCCCCCAATCAACATCGATGGGGCTGTAGAGGAGCAGGTCGAGAGCGTCAAGTTCTTCTGTGTCAACATCACTAAGGAATTATCTTGGTCCAACGCTTCTTCCCCCTCAAGAGGCTGAAAAGATTTGGCATGGGCCCTCAGATCATCAAAAAAGTATACAGTGATTGGCTGCATCACCACTTGGTATGGCAACTGCTTGGCATCCGACTGCAAAGCTCTACAGAGGGTAGTGCAGACGGCCCAGTACATCATCCAGTACATCATCCAGTACATCATCCAGTACATCATCCAGTACATCATCCAGTACATCATCCAGTACATCATCCAGTACATCATCCAGTACATCATCCAGTACATCATCCAGTACATCATCCAGTACATCATCCAGTACCTCTATACCAGGCGGTGTCAGAGGATGTCCCTAAAAATGATCAAGGACTCCAGCCACCAAGTCAGACTGTTCTCTCTGCTACCACATGGCAAGCAGTACCTATGCACCAAGTCTGGAACCAACAGGACCCTGAAGAGCTTCTACCCCCAAGCCATGAGACTGCTAAATAGTTAAATAGTTAAACAATAGCTACCCAGACTATCTGCATTTGGCCCTTTTTGCACTAACTCTTTTAACTCATCACATTCGCTGCTGTTACTGTTTATTATCTATCCTGTTGCCTAGTCACTTTATCCCTGCCAATATGTACATATCCACCTCAATTACCTCGTAAAACCCTGTACATGGACTCAGTACTGGTACCCCTGCACATGGACTCAGTACTGGTACCCCTGCATATCGACTTGGTACTGGTACCCCGTGTATATATCCAAGTTATCCTTACCCATTGTGTATCTATATTCCCTGTCTCATTATTTTTCTCTGTATTGTTGGGAAGTAAGGAAGTAAGCGTTTCACTGTTTGTCTACACCTGTTGTTTACGAAGCATGTGACTAATACCATTTGATTTGATTTCTACTTCACTTGCTACACATGAAGCCTCTGACGGTAGTGCTGCTTTGATTGACCGACAATAACAAGCTACACAGGTGAAAAGTGTGTAGGGCTACCAGTCTTTTTTTAAATGGGGTGCACCCATAAAAACTGTCATAAATCTGTTGTTTTATTAACATTTCTAATGTCATGGTTTATCCCTGTATGTACAAATCTCACAGATAATTAAATTTTAGACAAAGCCCTCATTAAAATAAGCATTTATTTTATTTTTCAAAAAACGAATACTCTCGCAAGTAATTGAATACTAACGTCCGTTCGCATACTCTAATAACCGTGCCCATCCCTGCTCTCCATTCTTAAGTCTACTGAGCCTTGGGGTTGCACAAACCACCACGCATACACACCTGCAGTACCAAAGCCGCCCAACGTAGCTCCCAGTGTTGCACCGAGTGAAGAGCTGCTCTGACCAAAACCCAGAGAGGCGGAGCCAGGGCCCGGCTGGGCGGAGCCTTTAGAGAAAACAACCAATCACCTTTGTTAATCTAAATTTGTCACTGAATTTAAAAATGCTAAAACGAAAGCTTTTTTTTTTTTTTTAAACACACATTTTGGTCACGTTCCAGGCTGACTACATTACAGACACATGCCAGATCTCACAATGCCTAGACAGGTTTTTGACATATGAACTACCACATGATATAGGAATCTGATGCCCGACTGCACAGTCTATGACGCTGCATGCTACCATTGGCTGATGCAATGCAACGTCTCCAATGTAGTCGGCCTGGAACCGACCTCTGCCAATTCACCCGTTTTGTTTTTCACTCACAGTACATTGATTGGCTACCTTGAGAGAAGAGGGAGGAGCTCTGAGAGGAGTTGCTAAGAGAGGAGGATCCATAAAAAGAGTTTCCTGACATAGCCCCTCCCCCCTGCTGCTGAGGCTGCTGGGATTGCATGGCTCGGAACTGACCATTGGCCCCGCCTCCCATACCGCCGTTAGCCCCACCACCCGCAGCTGCTGCAGCCGCCACTGGAGAGAGAGAGAGAGGGTAGAGAGAGGGTAGAGAGAGAGAGGGTAGAGAGAGAGGGTAGAGAGAGAGGGTAGAGAGAGAGGGTAGAGAGAGAGGGGGAGTAGAAAGAGGGGGTAGAGAGAGAGGGGGTAGAGAGAGAAGGGGAGTAGAAAGAGGGGGTAGAGAGAGACGGGGAGTAGAGAGAAGGGGAGTAGAAAGAGGGGGTAGAGAGAGAGGGGGTAGAGAGAGGGGGTAGAGAGAGAGGGGGTAGAGAGAGAGGGGGTAGAGAGAGAGGGGGTAGAGAGAGAGGGGGTAGAGAGAGAAGGGGAGTAGAAAGAGGGGGTAGAGAGAGAGGGGGTAGAGAGAGAGGGGGAGTAGAGACGGGGTAGAGAGAGAGGGGTAGAGAGAGAGGGGTAGAGAGAGAGGGGTAGAGAGAGAGACATAAATAAAGCATCATAAGTGAGAGAGTCTGGTGGGCTGATACAAGTGATGGAGAGATAATGTATTAGGGTGATTGAGTGACAGATGGAGAGATAGTGTAAAAGGAGAAGTGAGTTACCTGCTTGTGCAGCGGATGGAGAGATAATAACAGACCCCGCGGGTGCCATGAGGCGTACGGGTCCGCCCCTAGATCCTGTGTTGACCACTAGCGCCCCTGTCTGGTCATAGTAAGCAGCTGGAGCCAGCATGGGATAGCCTGTAGAGAGGAACTCATGGGTTAATCGGTGTGTGTGTGCATGTGTGTGTGAGTGTGTGTGTGTGTGTGTGTAAGTAAGTATCTTGCTCACCAGGCACGCCGGCAGCCAGCCCCTGTCCGAAGGCGAGCGCTGAGTTGACTGCTGCGGCGGAGATCAGCTGGTCGTTCTGCTGACCCTGTTGACCTTGGCTAGGGGTCAGGGGTCGCTGGTTACCGCCCCCACGCATCACCTGGGGTTACAAAAAAGGTTCGCCAATAGGAGGGCAGAGGGTCTGAGACTGAGCCAATGGGAAACGCTGAGGAGCGGGAGGGCTGGTTGTACTCCACAAGGTCCTTAGTAAAATGACAACGTGACATTGCACAAAATAATGTGCATGATTGCATAAATACTTTCTCTGGGGGGGGCTTGTAGTAATCCTACAACCACAAAGCGGTGAGCACTGAAGCTAAAATGTCTGACAGTAGCTTTATCTAACGAGGAGAGGTCTAGCCAATAGGAAGCCACTGACCTGTTGTTGGTTCTGCTGGTTCTGTCCTTGAGCCTGTTGATTGGCTGAGTTGTTGGCAGCTGTAGCCTGTTGCTGGAACAGATTGGCTGGATACACTCCCCAGGGAGTGACCCCGTAGTACTGGGGAGGCATCACTGCTGGGCCTGAACACACACACACACACTAAGTTTGTTGGTATAGGATGGTGGTTGCAACGCCAAGACAGTCGGTTAGATTCCTGGGACCACCCATATGTAGGGGAGGGAATGGCCGGCAGGGAGGTAGCTCAGTTGGTAGAGCATGGCGTTTGCAACGCTAGGGTTGTGGGTTCGATTCCCATGGGGTATGAAAAAAAAAAAAAGAAGAATAATGTATGCACTAACTGTAAGTCGCTCTGGATAAGAGCGTCTGCTAAATGACGTAAATGTAAATGTAAATGTAAAATGTATGCACGCTGGACTGTCATTATGTTACCATAGTACTGGGGAGGCATCACCGCTGGATATGACATTTTTAAAAAATGGCAGGAGAGTGTGCGTGTCTTACCCAGAGTTGCAGCAGCTGCCAGTCCAGCAGCGTAGGGGTCCGTTCCAGGCGGACCGGTACTGATGATGTAAGGGTTGGGAACAAACGCTTGAGCCAAACCTGAAAACACACAAAGAAATAAAAAGGTCAGAGAGAAAGAGAGACTAGGGCTGTGACAGTCATGGAATTTTGGTTGACGTAACTGGCCAGAAAAAAAAAAAAACATTTTCTCCTCTCCTCCGCTCCTGACTACACGTGCTGCCATAGAAAGAGAATGAATAGAACAGCCATCCCCATTCATGACAATGGTGGCATAATGGGTGGACTGGCGGCCATTGCAAGTGTACCCACAGGAACAATGCAGGAAGTAAAATATGTGTTAAAATATGTGCAATGATTTGCTGATTCGGCTCAACTGACAAAAAAATAAATAATTGAATTGCATGAGCCACATCAGTTAACATCATTTGAATGAACATTCTACATTACCATGGAAATTATTGCATCACAATACCGGGCAGCCACTGTGAGTGTACCAATTACTGTATACTGACAAAGCCATCGTTCACGTGACACCATTGATTCCCATGTGAAGACTCAATAACGCATTTGAAGCCCAGGAAGGCGGTTAAAGATGGCGTCTCATGGAGACATCAACACAGTGTGAGCTACTCCAGAGGTGACGTTGCAGGCTAGCACACTGCTGCCTCCTCTCATTGAGTAACTCAAGTTGAAAGCCACCCAGGGTCCTGCAGGCTGCCACTAGCTACTAAATGATCTTATAACGTCTGTGTGTGATTTTTTAAATAAAATCGGTTCAAGGACATCTGGTGTAGTGGAATTAATTATTGGTGCCATGATAGTCTTTTTTTAAAAATTAAACATGAAGATTGACATTTTCCCCTTAACTATAATGGGGATCCTGTTTTCTGCTAACAATGCCTGCAGTAACGCGGTCGGCCTGGAACTTCGTTGCTTCAATGAGAGGGGACAGTCGTTCTCCCCTGGAGCATGAGTTTACCAGTCAAACTGCCAGTGTTAGGTTTCCAAGCATGTTCTATTCATTCTATTTCTATATGTGTGCTGCTGCATTGTGGGAGGGGGTGTTGCCTAGGCAACCGAAGACTCATTTGCTTGATGATTCAGCAAGGAGCAAAGGTTTCATCACATTGTTAACACTAAAACCGCCTGGCCTTTCAGCATATAAGTACCCACTAGAGAACGTTGACGGGCATCCACCTTAGCATGCAGTGCATTGGGAATGTATTCAGACCCACATTTTGTTACGTTACAGCCTTATTCTAAAATGGATTAAATAATTTTTTTCTCTCATCATTCTACACACAATACCCCATAATGAAAACAGGTTTTTATACATTTTTGCTAATTTATGAAAAATAAAAACAGAAAGGCCATATTTACGTAAGTATTCAGACCCTTTGCTATGAGACATGAAATTGAGCTCAGGTGCATCCCGTTTCCATCATCGTTGAGATGTTTCTACAACTTGATTGGAGTCCACCTGTGGTAAATTCAATGGATTGGACATGATTTGGAAAGGCACACACCTGTCTTTATAAGGTCCCACAGTTGACAGTGCATGTCAGAGCAAAAACTAAGCAATGAGGTCGAAGGAATTGTCCGTAGAGCTCCGAGACAGGATTGTGTCGAGGAACAGATCTGGGGAAGGGTACCAAAACATTTCTGCAGCGTTGAAGGTCCCCAAGAACACAGTGGCCTCCATCATTCTTAAATGGAAGAAGTTTGGATCCACCAAGACACTTCCTAGAGCTGGCCGCCCGGCCAAACTGAGCAATTGAGGGGAAGGACCCTTGGTCAGGGAGGTGACCAAGAACCTGATGGTCACTCTGAAAGCGCGCCAGAGTTCCTCTGTGGAGATGGGAAAACCTTCCAGAAGGACAACCATCTCTGCAGCACTCCACCAATCAGGCCTTTATGGTAGAGTGGCCAGACGGAAGCCACTCCTCAGTAAAAGACACATGACAGCCCGCTTGGAGTTTGCCAAAAGGCACCAAAAGAAACAAGATTCTCTGGTCTGATGAAATCAAGATTAAACTTTTTGGCCTGAATGCCAAGCATCCCGTCTGGAGGAAACCAGGTACTGCTCATCACCTGGCCAATACCATCCCTACGGTGAAGCACGGTGGTGGCAGCATCATGCTGTGGGGATGTTTTTCAGCGGCAGGAACTGGGAGACTAGTCAGGATAGAGGGAAAGATGAACGGAGCAAAGTAGAGAGATCCTTGATGAAAACCTGCTCCAGAGCATTCAGGACCTCAGACTGGGGCGAAGGTTCACCTTCCAACAGGACAACGCAGAAGTGGCTTCGGGACAAGTCTCTGAATGTCCTTGAGTGGCCTAGCCAGAGCCCGGACTTGAACCCGATCGAACATCTCTGGAGATACCTGAAAATAGCTGTGAAGCGACGCTCCCCATCCAACCTGACAGAGCTTCAGAGGATCTGCAGAGAAGAATGGGAGAAACTCCCAAAATACAGGTGTGCCAAGCTTGTAGCGCCATACCCAAGAAGACTCAAGGTTGTAATCGCTGCCAAAAGGTGTTTCAACACTGAGTTAAGGGTCTGAATACTTATGTAAATATACTATTTAAGTTTTTTGTTGTTGTAATTAATTAGCATACCTTTCTAAAAAACCAGTTTTTGCTTTGTCATTATGGGGTATTGCGCGTAGATTGATGAGGGGGGAAAAAAACAATTTAATCAATTTTAGAACAAGGCTGTAACGTAACAAAATGTGGAAAAAGTAAAGTGGTCTGAATACTTTCTGAATGCACTATGTCTGATTTGACTCACTGAGGGGAGATTATTTATTATTATTATATTATTCCAGCCTTTCATCCACAATTCTTCATCATCATCATCACATTGTTCTAAATTCAACCCTCTTCACCCTCATCATTCAGATCAATCAAACTCTTCATCATTCAGTTCATTGAAGTCACATGCACCATTATCAGTTTCAATCTGCTTTCCATCCCCCATTCATCCATTGACGACAGAATAGCTTTAACTTTAAAGTTTATTTTATTACTAGTTTTTGCTTAGAAGCCAGAGCAAGTGGTCATGTGCTGAATGCCTGCACAGCACGGATATTCTTTGAAAATGTGAAATTTTGAAAGAGAGCTGCACATCTTGAATTACGAGAGTTATTTAACAAAGGTTACTGTAATAGCAACGGCAGAATATGCTCATCAGACTGTCAATTTAATATTGTCTATAGGCTAACTCTTCCTATGTGTGAAATTAGTTTTGGTATAGTTTAGGTGTAGTTTCGATGGGCCGGCTGTGCAGGCTGACTGGCATCGTTTGCTACCTGCTCATCAAGTTGGATAGAGTCGAGGATATGTTTTGCGTTATTCTAACGGCCTTCCCTTACAATACATTTGATTAGTGATAGAGTTATTGTAAATAAAACAGTCCCATAACCACTTCTTTTTACAAAGTAAAACGTAAAAGAGAATGGTATCAACCCCCAAGGCGTGCGGTCAAATGATTTGCTGCTGATAAATAGGCATTCAACTCATCATTAAACTATTGTCTTTTAAATTAAAAATCAACCTCTTTACTCTTCCTTATCATTCAGTTTAGTCCTAATTTAAATTACATTGTGAAGTAAGGTGCACAATTATCACCCATTCATCCATTTGTCATTGATTCAGTGAGGAGAGAGAGATGCATTAGCGCCTGGCTGGGTACCAACGTCCTACAGCACATTATCTTGGCAGGTTAACTTAGCAGTAGGTGTGATAACAGGTAAAAAAGGCGCTAAATACTTTCCGTTTGTGATTTCAAAATTCGGACAAATGAGCAGTGTAAAATACAAACATTTAGGAAAAGTTAGGGAAGGAGCAGGACATAGTTTTTTTTTTTAGGCCAATCTTTTTTTTTATTACAAAATCAAACGTCAGTGGCTGTTGGCCTATGGCGGTTCTAGTGTTAAGAGTCCATGTTACGGCCAAAACTGACTCAACCGCACGAATGCCCAGCCGTCCCGTATTCAGTCAGCTGTTCGTTCCAATTTTTTTTTTTTTAAACGTTTAAAACAGTTATGACTGTTATTTTATTTTCCTGACAGTCTTCATCCATAACCGTCGGTTACACTGTTATATGCTAATTGTGCCAGCCCTAAGAGAGACACACACACACACACCTAGTCCAAGAACAACTTTTCGTCACTGAATAACTGCCCAGAAATGGGTCAGTGGAGTATCGTGTCTTTCACCTAAAACATAGAAAGCAACAACACACACTCCCTCTGTCTCTGTCTCTTACCAATGTGAGATTGCTGTGCTGCTGCCAAGGCATATTGCTGCTGTTGGGCTGCTAGAGCACTGGGTCTCTGGAACAACTACACACACAGGTTATATTATATACTGTGCTTTCGGAAGGAATTCAGACCCCTTGACTTTTTCCACTTTGTTAAGTTACAGCCTTATTCTAAAATGGATACAATTGTTTCCCCCAACCCCCCCCCCCCCTCTCGCCAATCTACACACAATACCCCATAATGACAAAGCAAAAACAGGTTTTTAGACATTTTAGAAAATATTTATATAAAATAAAATAAATGATTACAGCCTCAAGTCTTCTTGGGTATGGCGCTACAAGCTTGGCACACCTGTATTTGGGGAGTTTCTCTGCAGATCCTCTCAAGCTCTGTCAGGTAGGATGGGGAGCGTCATTGCACAGCTATTTTCAGGTCTCTCCAGGGATGTTTGATCGGGTTCAAGTCCGGGCTCTGGCTGGGCCACTCAAGGACATTCATACTTGTCCTGAAGCCACTCCTGCGTTGTCTTGGCTGTGTGCTTACGGTCGTTGTCCTGTTGTAAGGTGAACCTTCGACCCCAGTCTGAGGTCCTGAGCGCTCTGGAGCAGGTTTTCATCAAGGATCTCTCTGTACTTTGCTCCGTTCATCTTTCTTTGTTTCATCAGACCAGAGAATCTTGTTTCTCATGGTCTGAGAGTCTTTAGGTGCCTTTTGGCAAACACCAAGCGGGCTGTCATGTGCCTTTTACTGAGGAGTGGCTTCCGCCTGGCCATTCTACCATAAAGGCCTGATTGGTGGAGTGCTGCAGAGATGGTTGTCCTTCTGGAAGGTTCTCCCATCTCTCACCTCCCTGACCAAGGCCCTTCTCCCCCAATTGCTCAGTTTGGCCGGGCGGCCAGCTCTAGGAAGAGTCTTGGTGGTTCCAAACTTCTTCCATTTAAGAATGATGGAGGCCACTGTGTTCTTGGGTACCTTCAATGCTGCAGAAATGTTTTGGTACCCTTCCTCAGATCTGTACCTCGACACAATCCTGTCTTGGAGCTCTACGGACAATTCCTTCCACCTCATGGCTTGGTTTTTGCTCTGACATGCACTGTCAACTGTGGGACCTTATATAGACAGGTGTGTGCCTTTCCAAATCATGTCCAATCAATTGAATTTACCACAGGTGGACTCCAATCAAGATGTAGAAACATCTCAAGGATGATCAATAGAAACAGGATGCACCTGAGCTCAATTTCGAGTCTCATAGGGTCTGAACACTTATGTAAATAAGGTATTTCTGTTGTTTATTTTTAATACACTTGCAAAAATGTATAAAAACCTGTTTTTGCTTTGTCATTATGGGGTATTGTGTGTAGATTGACGAGGGGGGAAAATAAACAATTTAATCAATTTTAGAATAAGGCTGTAACGTAACAAAATGTGGAAAGAGTCAAGGGGTCTGAATACTTTCCGAATGCACTGTATATACACAGGTTATATTATACACACACACACACACACACACACACACACACACGTTATGCTCACAGTCACACACGTTAGGATACACACACATACACCTCTGCTGGTTGCATTAGTAGAGGGGTCCATGGTCGTCATCACACACACCTGTTGTTGGTTGCTGTAGTCGAACAGGCCCACGGTAGGCTGCGAGTCCATGGCCATCTGGGAGTTGTAGTCAAACTGCAGAGGCTCCATCACAGACTGCATGTTATCCATGGTAACGCCCTGTTCCACCCCAGAGAAGTCCTCTTGGGGTTTGGGACCCCCGCCTCCCATGGAGCCCATACCCTCCCCTCCTACACCCCCTATCATGTCAGTGTCCGGCCCCACGGGCTGTATCTGGCCTTGACGACTGGAGAGATGGAAGAGAGCGGTGGGGGGGAGAGGAGCGGGGGGGGGGGGGGGGGGGGGGGGGGGGGGTGAGAGGAGCAGGGGGGGATGAAAGCGGGAGAGAGGGGTAAGAAAGCAGGGGAGAAGGGGAAACATGGTGAGCTTTGGCATCCGTGTGAGTGTGCATGTACACTGAGTATACTAAACATTAGGAACACCTTCATAATATTGAGTTGCGCACCCCCCCCCCCCCCCCCCCCCCCCTCCCCCTTTCGCCCTCAGAACAGCCTCAATTCGTCGGGGCATGGACTCAACAAGGTGTCCAAAGTGTTCCACAGGGATGCTGGCCCACAGTTGTGTCAAGTTGGCTGGATGTCCTTTGGGTGGTGGACCATTCTTGATACACAAGGAAAACTGTTGAGCATGAAAAACCCAGCAGCGTTGCAGTTCTTGACACAAACCGGTGCTCCTGGCACCTACTACCATACCCCGTTCAAAGACACTTACATTTTTTGTCTTGCCCATTCACCCTCTGAAAGGCACACAATCCAAGTCTCAATTGTCTCAAGGCTTTAAAAAAATCCTTCTTTAACCTGTCTCCTCCCCTTCATCTACACTGATTGAAGTGGATTTATCAAGTGACATCAACAAGGGATCATAACTTTCACCTGGATTCACCTGGTCAGTCTATGTCATGGAAAGAGCAGGTGTTCTTAATGTTTTGTATACTCAGTGTACACGGAAGAGGAGTCTGTGTGTGTGTGTGTGTGTACCTGTACTCTTTGACGTCCACATCCAGGCCGTTCTGCACAGGAAGCCCGTTGGGGTTGATGACATCACTGATGACATCAACCTCTCCCTCCGCCATCTCCTTGAGTTTCTCTCCTTCAAATGGAGCCTTCGCTTTCTCCCGCTTCTCCTCCTCCACCTCTCCATCCCTCGGACCCTAAGAGAGAGAGAGAGAGAGAGAGAGAGAGAGAGAGAGAGAGGGAGAGACACAGAGAGAGAGAGACAGAGACAGAGAGAGAGAGAGAGAGAGAGAGAGAGAGAGAGAGAGACACAGAGAGAGAGAGAGACACAGAGAGAGAGAGAGAGACACAGAGAGAGAGAGACAGAGACAGAGAGAGAGAGAGAGAGAGAGACACAGAGAGAGAGAGAGAGAGAGAGAGAGAGAGAGAGAGATGCATAAATTGCATAACTAAATAGTTGGACGACAGATTGAGAACACTGATTGACAGATTGATCAATAAAGTGACAGTAATCTATAGTGAAAAGAGCAGGAGATCCATAGAGCCTTGGGAGGAATGAACCAGTGAGGGAGGGGGAGTTCTAAACGAGAGTATGTATGCAATGTAACCTAGTGCAGGTAGAAGTCCAGGTTGTCAGTGATGAGAGGGGGTCAGTGTTGGTGACAGTGAACCATGTAGTGACAAAGGTATAAAATGATGGAGTGTAAATGAGTGTAAGCTACTTACGTAGGGTCCCTTGCGGAGGCAGGAGTCCAGTTTCTCGGCGGGAGAGGAGGAGAGGACGTATTCTACCATACTGACCCCTAACCCCCCGCTCTCTGACCGCGGTGACATCACTGACCCGCCCACCTCGCCGCCACCATGGAACCCCCCACCCGGCCGACGAGACACCATGATTGGCTGAGACACCGAGTGGTCTGGTAGAGGAGAAAGAAATAACTATTGTTAAAACTACAAACATGCTCACGCATTTCGCTGGGCACTCATACTTGGTGTTTCAATCCTGGGGCTGGGCCCACTCTCGGTCTTACCTGTGGCCCCCCATGCGCTGTCCCGCCACTGGTCCAGGAAGATCCCTTTTGGTCCATCTTTTCCAGCTTCATCACTCTCCCAAAACTTCTTACCTGTCAGAAGCTGCTGTAGAGGAGAGGGGGAGGGGAGAGAGAAAGAGGAACCAGAGTAAGAGAGAGAGAGAAGTGTTAGGGCGTTTTCCTCTGAACGGCTAAATAACTGTCAAATCACTAACTGCTAGCTAATATTACATTGCTGAAGGTTGCTATAGCAGCAGGATTTGATGTACGGGACGCTTTATTCTGGGCTACAGCACTCTTCCTACCACCGTCACGTGGCCTTTGGTAGGCTGAGTGTCAATGGTCCTCAAACTACTTGACCTGTAACCCCTGACCCCTTACCTCTCCCATGGCACGCCCTTCTAAAGCCAGAGCCTGGAAGTCATGGTTCAGCGCATCCATCGACCGCACCTACAGACAGAGAGACCAGGTTAGAGAGAGAGACCAGGGTAGAGCAACACACACCCCTACAGAGAGACCAGGGTAGAGCAACACACACCCCTACAGAGAGACCAGGGTAGAGTAACACACACCCCTACAGAGAGACCAGGGTAGAGTAACACACACCCCTACAGAGAGACCAGGGTAGAGTAACACACACCCCTACAGAGAGACCAGGGTAGAGTAACACACACCCCTACAGAGAGACCAGGGTAGAGTAACACACACCCCTACAGAGAGACCAGGGTAGAGCAACACACACCCCTACAGAGAGACCAGGGTAGAGTAACACACACCCCTACAGAGAGACCAGGGTAGAGTAACACACACCCCTACAGAGAGACCAGGGTAGAGTAACACACACCCCTAAAGAGAGACCAGGGTAGAGCAACACACACCCCTACAGAGAGACCAGGGTAGAGTAACACACACCCCTACAGAGAGACCAGGGTAGAGTAACACACACCCCTACAGAGAGACCAGGGTAGAGTAACACACACCCCTACAGAGAGACCAGGGTAGAGCAACACACACCCCTACAGAGAGACCATGGTAGAGCAACACACACCCCTACAGAGAGACCAGGGTAGAGCAACACACACCCCTACAGAGAGACCAGGATAGAGTAACACACACCCCTACAGAGAGACCAGGGTAGAGTAACACACACCCCTACAGAGAGACCAGGGTAGAGTAACACACACCCCTACAGAGAGACCAGGGTAGAGTAACACACACCCCTACAGAGAGACCAGGGTAGAGCAACACACACCCCTACAGAGAGACCAGGGTAGAGTAACACACACCCCTACAGAGAGACCAGGGTAGAGCAACACACACCCCTACAGAGAGACCAGGGTAGAGTAACACACACCCCTACAGAGAGACCAGGGTAGAGTAACACACACCCCTACAGAGAGACCAGGGTAGAGTAACACACACCCCTACAGAGAAACCAGGGTAGAGTAACACACACCCCTACAGAGAGACCAGGGTAGAGTAACACACACCCCTACAGAGAGACCAGGGTAGAGCAACACACACCCCTACAGAGAGACCAGGGTAGAGCAACACACACCCCTACAGAGAGACCAGGGTAGAGTAACACACACCCCTACAGAGAGACCAGGGTAGAGCAACACACACCCCTACAGAGAGACCAGGGTAGAGCAACACACACCCCTACAGAGAGACCAGGGTAGAGTAACACACACCCCTACAGAGAGACCAGAGTAGAGCAACACACACCCCTACAGAGAGACCAGGGTAGAGTAACACACACCCCTACAGAGAGACCAGGGTAGAGTAACACACACCCCTACAGAGAGACCAGGGTACAGTAACACACACCCCTACAGAGAGACCAGGGTAGAGTAACACACACCCCTACAGAGAGACCATTAGAGTAACACACACCCCTACAGAGAGACCAGGGTAGAGTAACACACACCCCTACAGAGAGACCAGGGTAGAGTAACACACACCCCTACAGAGAGGCCAGGGTAGAGTAACACACACCCCTACAGAGAGGCCAGGGTAGAGTAACACACACCCCTACAGAGAGACCAGGGTAGAGTAACACACACCCCTACAGAGAGACCAGGGTAGAGTAACACACACCCCTACAGAGAGACCAGGGTAGAGTAACACACACCCCTACAGAGAGACCAGGGTAGAGTAACACACACCCCTACAGAGAGACCAGGGTAGAGTAACACACACCCCTACAGAGAGGCCAGGGTAGAGTAACACACACCCCTACAGAGAGACCAGGGTAGAGTAACACACACCCCTACAGAGAGACCAGGGTAGAGCAACACACACCCCTACAGAGAGACCAGGGTAGAGCAACACACACCCCTACAGAGAGACCAGGGTAGAGCAACACACACCCCTACAGAGAGACCACGGTAGAGTAACACACACCCCTACAGAAAGACCAGGGTAGAGTAACACACACCCCTACAGAGAGACCAGGGTAGAGTAACACACACCCCTACAGAGAGACCAGGGTAGAGTAACACACACCCCTACAGAGAGACCAGGGTAGAGTAACACACACCCCTACAGAGAGACCAGGGTAGAGTAACACACACCCCTACAGAGAGACCAGGGTAGAGTAACACACACCCCTACAGAGAGACCAGGGTAGAGTAACACACACCCCTACAGAGAGACCAGGGTAGAGTAACACACACCCCTACAGAGAGACCATTAGAGTAACACACACCCCTACAAAGAGACCAGGGTAGAGTAACACACACCCCTACAGAGAGACCAGGGTAGAGTAACACACACCCCTACAGAGAGACCAGGGTAGAGTAACACACACCCCTACAGAGAGACCAGGGTAGAGTAACACACACCCCTACAGAGAGACCAGGGTAGAGTAACACACACCCCTACAGAGAGACCAGGGTAGAGCAACACACACCCCTACAGAAAGACCAGGGTAGAGCAACACACACCCCTACAGAGAGACCAGGGTAGAGTAACACACACCCCTACAGAGAGACCAGGGTAGAGTAACACACACTCCTACAGAGAGACCAGGGTAGAGCAACACACACCCCTACAGAGAGACCAGGGTAGAGTAACACACACCCCTACAGAGAGACCAGGGTAGAGTAACACACACTCCTACAGAGAGACCAGGGTAGAGTAACACACACCCCTACAGAGAGACCATTAGAGTAACACACACCCCTACAAAGAGACCAGGGTAGAGTAACACACACCCCTACAGAGAGACCAGGGTAGAGTAACACACACCCCTACAGAGAGACCAGGGTAGAGTAACACACACCCCTACAGAGAGACCAGGGTAGAGTAACACACACCCCTACAGAGAGACCAGGGTAGAGTAACACACACCCCTACAGAGAGACCAGGGTAGAGCAACACACACCCCTACAGAAAGACCAGGGTAGAGCAACACACACCCCTACAGAGAGACCAGGGTAGAGTAACACACACCCCTACAGAGAGACCAGGGTAGAGTAACACACACTCCTACAGAGAGACCAGGGTAGAGCAACACACACCCCTACAGAGAGACCAGGGTAGAGTAACACACACCCCTACAGAAAGACCAGGGTAGAGTAACACACACCCCTACAGAGAGACCAGGGTAGAGTAACACACACCCCTACAGAGAGACCAGGGTAGAGTAACACACACCCCTACAGAGAGACCAGGGTAGAGTAACACACACCCCTACAGAGAGACCAGGGTAGAGTAACACACACCCCTACAGAGAGACCAGGGTAGAGTAACACACACCCCTACAGAGAGACCAGGGTAGAGTAACACACACCCCTACAGAGAGACCAGGGTAGAGTAACACACACCCCTACAGAGAGACCATTAGAGTAACACACACCCCTACAAAGAGACCAGGGTAGAGTAACACACACCCCTACAGAGAGACCAGGGTAGAGTAACACACACCCCTACAGAGAGACCAGGGTAGAGTAACACACACCCCTACAGAGAGACCAGGGTAGAGTAACACACACCCCTACAGAGAGACCAGGGTAGAGTAACACACACCCCTACAGAGAGACCAGGGTAGAGCAACACACACCCCTACAGAAAGACCAGGGTAGAGCAACACACACCCCTACAGAGAGACCAGGGTAGAGTAACACACACCCCTACAGAGAGACCAGGGTAGAGTAACACACACTCCTACAGAGAGACCAGGGTAGAGCAACACACACCCCTACAGAGAGACCAGGGTAGAGTAACACACACCCCTACAGAGAGACCAGGGTAGAGTAACACACACTCCTACAGAGAGACCAGGGTAGAGCAACACACACCCCTACAGAGAGACCAGGGTAGAGTAACACACACCCCTACAGAGAGACCAGGGTAGAGTAACACACACCCCTACAGAGAGACCATTAGAGTAACACACACCCCTACAGAGAGACCAGGGTAGAGTAACACACACCCCTACAGAGAGACCAGGGTAGAGTAACACACACCCCTACAGAGAGACCAGGGTAGAGTAACACACACCCCTACAGAGAGACCAGGGTAGAGCAACACACACCCCTACAGAGAGACCAGGGTAGAGTAACACACACCCCTACAGAGAGACCAGGGTAGAGTAACACACACCCCTACAGAGAGACCAGGGTAGAGTAACACACCCCTACAGAGAGACCAGGGTAGAGTAACACACACCCCTACAGAAAGACCAGGGTAGAGTAACACACACCCCTACAGAGAGACCAGGGTAGAGCAACACACACCCCTACAGAGAGACCAGGGTAGAGTAACACACCCCTACAGAGAGACCAGGGTAGAGTAACACACACCCCTACAGAGAGACCAGGGTAGAGTAACACACACCCCTACAGAGAGACCAGGGTAGAGTAACACACACCCCTACAGAGAGACCAGGGTAGAGTAACACACACCCCTACAGAGAGACCAGGGTAGAGTAACACACACCCATACAGAGAGACCAGGGTAGAGTAACACACACCCCTACAGAGAGACCAGGGTAGAGTAACACACACCCCTACAGAGAGACCAGGGTAGAGCAACACACACCCCTACAGAGAGACCAGGGTAGAGTAACACACCCCCCTACAGAGAGACCAGGGTAGAGTAACACACACCCCTACAGAGAGACCAGGGTCGAGTAACACACACCCCTACAGAGAGACCAGGTTACACACACAGAGCTAAGGAGAGACGGCCAGTAAAGACTAGGCCTATAAACTCAAACCTAGAGCTTTTTCTGATTTTACACCCCCCCCCCCCCTAGTACCTGGCTGTCGTGGATGTTATCCCCAGGGGGCCAGCGGTGTTTGCCAGGCTGTTCTCCGTGCTGCCGCTGGAAGAAGTAGTCTACCATGGCATCATCCTGAGACCGCCCCGCACCTGCCACGCCCTGCAACACACACATACACTTAGCTAACACCTCCGCCGTCACAGTGGCTCCAAAAACCATTCATTTGTCTGTACATCTGTCAGTCTCTGTGACCGTGTACTGCAGTCTCTGTGACCGTGTACTGCAGTCTCTGTGACCGTGTACTGCAGTCTCTGTGACCGTGTACTGCAGTCTGTCTGACGTGTACTGCAGTCTCTGTGACCGTGTACTGCAGTCTGTCTGACGTGTACTGCAGTCTCTGTGACCGTGTACTGCAGTCTGTCTGACGTGTACTGCAGTCTGTCTGACGTGTACTGCAGTCTGTCTGACGTGTACTGCAGTCTGTCTGACGTGTACTGCAGTCTGTCTGACGTGTACTGCAGTCTGACGTGTACTGCAGTCTGTCTGACGTGTACTGCAGTCTGTCTGACGTGTACTGCAGTCTGTCTGACGTGTACTGCAGTCTGTCTGACGTGTACTGCAGTCTGTCTGACCGTGTACTGCAGTCTGTCTGACCGTGTACTGCAGTCTGTCTGACGTGTACTGCAGTCTGTCTGACGTGTACTGCAGTCTGTCTGACGTGTACTGCAGTCTGACGTGTACTGCAGTCTGTCTGACGTGTACTGCAGTCTGACGTGTACTGCAGTCTGACGTGTACTGCAGTCTGACGTGTACTGCAGTCTGACGTGTACTGCAGTCTGTCTGACGTGTACTGCAGTCTGTCTGACGTGTACTGCAGTCTGTCTGACGTGTACTGCAGTCTGTCTGACGTGTACTGCAGTCTGTCTGACGTGTACTGCAGTCTGTCTGACGTGTACTGCAGTCTGTCTGACGTGTACTGCAGTCTGACGTGTACTGCAGTCTGTCTGACGTGTACTGCAGTCTGTCTGACGTGTACTGCAGTCTGTCTGACGTGTACTGCAGTCTGTCTGACGTGTACTGCAGTCTGACGTGTACTGCAGTCTGACGTGTACTGTATAAACAGGAGAACACGTTTGTGTTGGTGTTTAACTACCAGCATGTGTCTAGTATGAAAATGTATGCACTCACTACTGTAAGTGGCTCTGGATAAGAGCGTCTGCTAAATGACTCAAATGTAAATGTGTCTCTTTTTTTGTATCCTTCTCAAATCAGGGCATAAAATGTACTTTTTGGTCCATCAGCCACTGTGGCAGGTAGATTTAAAAACTTGCCATAATATTATTTTTTCTTGCCAAAATAACACCAGCAAAACACAAAACAAACGGATGAGCATGCTTTGTAATGTTTCAAAAACAAATGTATTACTAGTAAGAAGTAATGTGGTATATTGTTTAATTAAATTTTTTGTGACCCGAGATTTTATCCGAAATATCACAGATGAGACAGATTTTCACCTGCCTCTTTAAGGGCGGGAGGTTACCGTGGTAGCACGACTCAAGTCATGTTTGTGCCTGTGCGATTGAGTCTGACTAGTAGAGGCGTTGTCTTCTCTTCCCTAGCAGTTGAAATTCAAACATTTAAAAAAAAACTAGCTTGTGAACAAAACAATGTAAATTGCCAAGAAACACAAGGACAAAGTCTCACTTCAGTAGACTTTCTTTTCAAGTAAATTATACCAACTTTTTATGCTTTTCATAGCCTACTGGTTAATTTAGAATGTTTCTCATGACTCAGCCCTGTGGCGACACCACTCATATTATGGCCATTGAAATGCCACCGATCGCGGTAAAAAAATAAAAAATAACTGGAGCTGAAGGTTATACTCTTTGTTTAAAGTGTGACTAAACCCAAATTGTGTACTTGCCTACTGTCAGATTTCATTTTTTTAATTTCAAGGGCGTATGTAACTTCTTCAGAACTCCAGCTGATCGTCGCGTTCATAATGACGAGTTTAGGATTTTTATTTTTTTCTCTTATTTTTTTATTTGAAGGGTATTGTACTATCACTTTTATTGTATTTTTGTGTAGGTTGGGAATGTTGAGGGTGGGGTTCTGTTGGCATTATCCAAAGATTATTGTGTTGTGTTTCTATGGTATTTTGACTTCTCCTCTTATAAGGATTCATGTCTAGTTCAACAAGTCAGGATGGTATTTTGACTTCTCCTCTTATAAGGATTAATGTCTAGTTCAACAACAAGTCAGGATGGTATTTTGACTTCTCCTCTTATAAGGATTAATGTCTAGTTCAACAAGTCAGGATGGTATTTTGACTTCTAACCTCTACAAATCTGAACCCCCATCAAATAATACGGCTATGGACAACTTTTTAGATAACTTGGATATTCCATCCATTGATATGGACATGAGTAAAGTTCTGGATAACCCTCTGCATCTTGATGAGATAACAGGGTCTAAAGTTAATGCAAAGTGGCAAGGCCGATGGCCTGGGGCCAGATCAACTCACCCCATTGCTATTAGATATGTTCACCGACTCGTTTTCACAGGGCTCTCTCCCCCCGACGCGAACTCAAGCCTCCATCTCACTTATACTCAAGAAAGATAAAGATCCGGTGGAATGTGGTGGATATCGGTCCATTTCAAATGTATTTAGAATTCAAGACACACTTAACCAGCATGGCTACCACAGCATTCTGCAGTGATACGCCATCCCATCTGGTTTGTGCTTAGTGGGACTATCATTTGTTTTTCAACAGGACAATGACCCAAAACACACCTCCAGGCTGTGTAAGGGCTATTTTACCAAGAAGGAGAGTGATGGAGTGCTGCATCAGATAACCTGGCCTCCACAATCACCTGACCTCAACCCAATTGAGATGGTTTGGGATGAGTTGTGGGACTGCAGAGTGAAGGAAAAGCAGCCAACAAGTGTTCAGCATATGTGGGAACTCCTTGAAGACTGTTGGAAAAGCATTCCTCATGAAGCTGGTTGAGAGAATGCCAAGAGTGTGCAAAGTTGTCATCAAGGCAAAGGGTGGCTACTTTGAAGAATCTCAAATATATTTTGATTTGTTTAACACTTTTTTGTTACTACATGATTCCATATGTGTAATTTAATAGTTTTGATGTCTTCACTATTATTCTACAATGTAGAAAATTGTAAAAAAAATAAATAAAGAAACACCTACTCATTCCAGGGTTTGTCCAAACTTTTGACTGGTACTGTATATTTATTTATTATTATTTCCAATTGTATGTTTTAATTTATTTATTTTTGTATGTATGCTGCTTTTGTTGTTAAGGGGAGGGAGGTGTTTTAACAAGTATAGGGGGATAAAAGGACGTATCTGTTCAATTTGTATTTCTTTATATGTCCAATAAAATAATCTAATTAAAAATTAAAATAAATACTTTGAAAACAGCTACTGCAGCATTTATTTTACTATAAATGTGATCATACTTTACTATTTTTATTCATTAATGCGAGTGAAATGCTCGCATTGTGGAGCCCTGACCACCAGCCAACGTGGCTGGTGAAATAGACATCCTACCAGCCAATGCATTTGGCAGGTGTTAAATTTAGGCCCTGGTCTCCATCCCTTACCTGCTGGCAAGGGGGCGGGGCATGTGGGGTCTGTCCGGCCGGAGGGGCGTGTCCTCCGCTGCTCAGCACCACGGGCATGCTGGGAGTTGAAGTTCTGAGATGGGGGCTGAACGAGTCCTGCCAGAGCACTGCTTTACCCTTCAGCACACACACGCTGCTCATTCCACCACGGCCTGGGGAAGACAAACACACACACACACCGTTAGTTACACAAATCCTGACCGATATGGGATTTTTTTGATCTATTCAGATTTTAGAGTGGAAATATTCACCCATAACCGATATATCTGCAGATATTTTTTTATTATTTTAGAAAAATGACTTTCTATATGGATTGTGCTTAAAACAGCCCTAAAATTATATTCCGAAAGCAGATTTCTTAAAAGAGCCACTGAACACACCGATGGCCGACTCCGCGTTTGGTTAGTGATGTTTGTCCTCCATGAGACACTGTAGAAGCGGAAGCTTATTTCACCTCTTCAAAATCCAAATTTGATCTATATACACACACACACATTAGGGCTGTGCTTGATTAAAACAAATCTTGGGTCGACCGAACGTTGTCTGTTCTTTCGAACAATCGATTGGTATATTTTTTTAACGTGTCTTTTTCCATTTAGACACACCCTATGTGTTTCATTAAAATCAACTGTATGTGCACTGAGCTTGTCTGATGCTTTAAGCTCAATGTTTGATGAAATAAGACACAAATGACTGAAGAGGGAACCAGAGATCAAGATAACCAGAATAAATCAACCTTAACCTGTACCGAGCATCCTCCTCCCACACCTACTGGCTTTCGCAGATTCAGTCCTTACTCTCCTGAAGTTGCCAGGCTACACAAGGAGTCTGCAAACTTTCTCATATGGAATGCCAATTTATCTAACCATTTCTACCGATCTGCGTGCCAGTTATGGTTTTCATATGCACATTTACATTTAATTCATAATAAACGTCTTCGTATCTCAAAATCATTGTTACGTGGTTAATCAAAATTATATCCAAATCAAAATGATAAACCTAAAAAGTAACTTCTATTGCCATTGCCAACTATGTAAAAATAGCCCATAAAAACAACAAATAAAAACATTGCAGCCTGCAGGTAGATATCCTGATAAAAAAATGTATATCCTATAAACCACATTGACTACAAATGGCCTGTCTACAACGAACTTGAAACATTGTATCAACTATTAACTTGGGTCTGGCCTGAAGCTCCTTGCAACATTGTATAAAATATCCTGAGCCCTTAGAGTTTCCTGCCAGTGAGCTCGGGACAAACACATCTGTAGGCTATTTTGCGCAAGGGATAAGAAGTAATCATGTAGGCATATTTTCTGACGTTTCAACTGGATCAGAGCATGACATTTTTCCCTTTCACGCTGAGTGTTTATCGAAAGGTAGAGAGCTGGAAAGATATTTCAAATTCATTAAAGGAACTATTGTCATTCTCAATGGATGTAAAAACAGACTTTGTTTGCTTGCTGTTTGAGGTGAAGAAAACATTACTTTGAAAAGCTCCACAGGTCATTAGTGGTGGTGCATTAAGCCAATCAGAAATACTATCAGATCCCCAAATGGGCATATTTCATGCCTACATTTGCAAGCAGGCCAGGTAGCCTATAGGTCTACTTCTATGCGTAATCAGGTGTGCATCCTTACTCAACATTGACAGGAGCGTTCCAAACAAAAGACGATCACTAAATTGACAAAACTCATAAATGGAATGAAATAAATCTAAACTTGTTTCTCACAAGTGTAGCATAGGTTGTGCGCAATAAATGTGTCCACTCACTCATTAACAGACATTACCGTAACCAAAACAAACATTGTAGATGGGAAAGGATAGAAATTAACGGTACATGTACTACTGGTGATATGTAAATGGGGAATTGATATACACTAACAATCAAACGCAAACAATTTACACAATGAAGTTGTGAAACAATGAATGTGCACAAATTGGCGGGAGAGACCACATTCTGGAGAGAGACGTGCATTGCGCTGCCACACCCCCCTTCTTCTTGGACTGTGCCATCCCCGTGGCCTCAGTAACGGATTAGTCTCGGCCTCCGCAACAGATTAGCTCACTAAAATGGGCGCAAATAAGACAGGTGTCCCGTGTGCCATAAAATAATATATATATATATATACATATTTGTTACCACTCAACAAATTTTTTAAAAATCACGGTCCACCAACAGCCTATCGACCAGTCGAATAATTGAGATCAGCCCTAACACACACTATATCATATTTGTATCTCTAAAATCATTGTTATGTGGTTACCCGTAAAAATCTAAAGATCAAGTTTAACCAGAGAGCGCCCTTGCATCATGGGAAAAGGAAGCACTTGAATCATTCCCGTGGTGAATGCCCACTACGCTATGAAACCACACGCTATTTAAATTTTTGATTGACCCTTTATTTAACTAGGCAAGTCAGTTAAGAACAAATTATTTATTTACAATGACGGCCTACACCGGCCAAACCCGGACGACGATGGGCCAAATTGTGCGCCGCCCTATGAGACTCCCAATCACAGCCGGTTGTGATACAGCCTGGAATCTAACCAGGGACTTTGATCTTACCGCAGAGACTTTGCAGAGACTTTGATATTACCAGCCGCAATTGATATGGTGAAAACAACGTGTGGGGAGGCATAGGCACAGAAACTCACATCAATACCTTCGTCAGATAACACTGTTAAATAATGTATGCTATTGCTAGCAATCGAGAGGAAACTGAATGAACGACTCAAAAACTCTGCAGCGTATGCTCTCCAAATGGACATTAACTTTGAGGGCCGAGATGCCCATGCATTGACTTTTGTTCGCAATACATGTCGGGGGTTGCTATTCACGAGGACATATTGTTCCGTCTCAAGATTCCCGAGCATGAAACGGCACAGGGGATGTTCGGTGTTCTGCGTGGCTAGATTGACGAAAAAACAGATTCCATATGGGATCAAAATGGTGGGTTTTTGCACAGATGGGGCTCCATCTATGGCGGGACGGCGGGCAGGCCTCTGCACTCTAGTTATGAATGCGTCTCCCTCTGCCATATGGACGCATTGAGTATGATACACCGAGAGCAACCGGCGGCAAAAGAGCCGAGCACAGAACTCAGAGATACTGCAGCAGGTAACTTCGATTGTAAACTACATCAAACCACATCCACTGCGCGCACGTCTGTTGGCAAAACTATGTGGAGATATGGGATCAGAGCATGACAATGTCCTATATCACTCCGAGGCTTGGTGGTTATCGATGGTGAGTGTTGGAAAGATTTTTTCGCATTGAGAGATTAACTGTTGTCATTCACAATGAATGTAAAAAATTATAAACAGACTTGTTTGACTTTCTGTGTATAGAAAATAAAATATGTCTCCTTGCCTATGTAACAGACATTTTTGGGAAATGGAACTAACTGAACGCAAGCATGCAGGGAAAATACCAAAACATTCTACAGATGAGTGACCGAATCAGTGGATTCAGAGGAAAGAATTCTTATTGGAGAGAGTGTCTCTTTCAAGAGAACCATGGCCCCCTTCCCTCGGCTGTGCATGTTTCTAACAAGAAAACTGAATCAGTAAGTGTCCCACGCGAGTGATGACTGCTCACCTCAAATACTTGGAAGAGAACTTTGGGACCTACTTCCCAATCCGTTTGACACTGATCCTGGCTCAGTTGACATGCCGATAAGTGAAATCGAACAGCTGATTGAGCTGTCATGTGACCAAATGCTGCAGACAACGCATTCACGGGTCACTACGGAGGAGTTTTGGTTCCTGACTCAGAGGGAATACCGTGCCGTCTCTTTTCCTAACTCAGGAAAAAAACGAGCTCCGACTGGGAAAAATCGTTTTGAACGGTCATCCAACTCGGAATTCCAACTCGGGAACTCTGGACTCTTTCAAGAGCTCCAACTTTCCGAACTGAAGGTCATGATTTGACCTTGAATTTTTCTGAGTTCCCAGTTGTCTTGAAAGCATCGTAAAACTCATGGTACCGTTCGCCAACTCATACCTGTGTGAAGCTGGATTCAGTGCTCCCGTCTGCATTAAAACCAAATATCGAACCAGGTTGGATGCGACAGCAGACATGAGGTGCACACTGTTGACCACGCCCCCTGACTTTGAGAAGCTCCGACACGACATGCATCAAGCCACACCCATCTCAATAGTAAGACTAATTTGCAATTGACTGTCATAGCCCCACATTAACAGTATGTGATGGCGAGTTGATAAGACAAATCAGAAATACTGTTAGAATGTTTTTCAATTGACTGCCATAACCCCGAATAAAAAAAGTAAAACATTGGCTGTTAATTACATAATTTTTTTCACATGGTTGGAGTCGAGAGAATCTTCAGATATCAAAATGGGGTCGTTTAACAGTTGTGACGCACGGATGTTCCAAACTTCATTTTAGACATTTTTTACATTTTTAGTCATTTAGCAGACGCTCTTATCCAGAGCGACTTACAGTTAGTGAGTGCATACATAAAAAAAAAAAAAACATACCCCCCGTGGGAATCGAACCCACAACCCTGGCGTTGCAAACACCATGCTCTACCAACAGAGCTACATCCCTGCCAGCCATTCCCTCCCCTACCCTGGACGACGCTGGGCCAAATGGGTCTCCCGGTCGCGGCCGGCTACGACAGAGCCTGGATCATCACAAAATACACCCCAAGCATTGCCTCAGTGAACGGTCCTTGGGCCATCCTCACTACATTGAAGTTTACATTTAAAAGGGTTAGGGTTAAGGTTAAAGTTCGGGTTAAAGTGGAACTGACAACGAAATCGTATTCAAATAACTTCCTATACATTTTCTGACAAGCAAGAGCATAGAGAAATTCATAGAATGTTTTTGGAATGACGTAGAGTAAGGCATTTGTGAAAATTCTATATCAATAGAGTGGGAAAGTGGCCATGCGTTTGGACAATTAATAGACACTGCAGTAAATAAACCCTCATAAAAACATATCTCGTACAGGACCGGAGTCTACGCAGACCGGTGCGCCATAGCCAATCAAACTTTATTTGTCACATGCGTCGAATACAATAGGTGTAGACCTTACCGTGAAATGCTTACTTACAAGCCCTTAACCAACAACGCATCTCAAGAAAGAGTAAAGAAAATATTTAACAAATAAACGAAAGTAAAAAATTAACACAATAAAATAACAATAAACGAGGCTACATACAGGGGGTCCCAGTACCCAGTCAATGTGCGGGGGAGCAGGTTAGTCGAGGTAATTTGTACATGTAGGTAGGGGTAAAGTGACTATACATAGATAATAGACAGCGGGTAGCAGCAGAGTAAAAACAAGTGGGGGGGGGGGGGGGGGGTCAATGTAAATATTCCGGGTGGCCATTTGATTAGCTACGTAGGCCTTTACACAAATAGGCCATTTGCCACAAGGGCCTGCCACCATTCACAGTCGTGGTCAAAGGCTTTGAGAATCACACAAGTATTGATCTTCACAAAGTTCGCTGCTTCAGTGTTATGATATATTTTTGTCAGATGTTGCTATGGTATACTGAAGTATAATTACAAGCATTCCATAAGTGTCAAAGGCTTTTTATTGACAATTACATTAAGTTTATGCAAAGAGTCAATATTTGCAGTGTAGACCCTTCTTTTTCAAGACCTCAGCAATCCGCCCTTGCATGCTGTCAATTAACTTCTGGGCCACATCCTGACTGATGGCAGCCCATTCTTGCATAATCAATGCTTGGAGTTTGTGGGTTTTTGTTTGTCCACCTGCCTCTTGAGGATCGACCACAAGTTCTCAATGGGATTAAGGTCTGGGGAGTTTCTTGGCCATGGACCCAAAATATCGATGTTTTGTTCCCCGAGCCACTTAGTTATCACTTTTGCCTTATGGCAAGGTGCTCCATCATGCTGGAAAAGGCATTGGTCATCACCAAACTGTTCTTGGATGGTTGGGAGAAGTTGCTCTCGGAGGATGTGTTGGTACCATTCTTTATTAATGGCTGTGTTCTTAGGCAAAATTGTGAGTGAGCCCACTCCCTTGGCTGAGAAGCAACCCCACACATGAATGGTCTCAGGATGCTTTACTGTTGGCATGACACAGGACTGATGGTAGCGCTCACCTTGTCTTCTCCGGATGCCCCAAACAATCGGAAAGGGGATTCATCAGAGAAAATGACTTTACCCCAGTCCACAGCAGTCCAATCCCTGTACCTTTTGCAGAATATCAGTCTGTCCCTGATGTTTTTCCTGGAGAGAAGTGGCTTCTTTGCTGCCCTTCTTGACACCTGGCCATCCTCCAAAAGTTTTCGCCTCACTGTGTGTGCAGATGCACTCACACCTGCCTGCTGCCATTCCTGAGCAAGCTCTGCACTGGTGGTGCCCCGATCCCGCAGCTGAATCAACTTTAGGAGACAGTCCTGGCGCTTGCTGGACTTTCTTGGGCACCCTGAAGCCTTCTTCACAACTGCATTCATCTATTCTGCCAACAATGTCTTACTGTACGTCATAGAATTTTGTGTCAAATAGAACCTATTTCTAAAACCTCATATGGTTGGTTTTGTAGCATAAACTGGGAATTGTATATTTTTCACTGATTATGTTTGTCTGTTTCATATCTGCAAAGTAGTTAAAACGCTGTCAGTTCCACTATAAGGTTTAGGGTTGGGATGTCACAAGGATCCTGGATAGCACTAACCCTCAGTAAACGGTGTCAAGTACTCTCCCACAGCTAGTTAGCGGTCTAGATGGGGGTGGCAAAACAGGAATTTGGACCAGTCCCTGACAAGTGACAACCCATAGATTAAAACGTAGCAACGAAGCGCTACTTTGTAACCTGCTATGTTTTTTTTAGTGTCTTTGAAAACATTTGAATGACAGAGGCAGAGCTTGAGGAATACCCTTCGCAAAGAGCAATTATAAACTGGGTGGTTCGAGCACTGAATGCTGATTGGCCATGGTATATCAGACCGTGTACCACGGGTATGACAAAACATTTATTTGTACTGCTCTAATTACATTGGTAACCAGTTTATAATAGCAATAAGGCACCTCGGGGGTTTGTGGTATATGGCCAATATACCACGGCTAAGGGCTGTATTCAGGCACTCCACGATGCATTGTGCCTAAGAACAGCCCTTATACACACACCCACAGCTTCAACACAACTCATTACAATACACACACACACTTCAACACAACTCATTACAATACACACACACACTTCTTCAACACAACTCATTCCAATACACACACCTCTTCAACACAACTCATTACAATACACACACACTTCTTCAACACAACTCATTCCAATACACACACACCCACAGCTTCAACACAACTCATTCCAATACACACACACCCACAGCTTCAACACAACTCATTACAATACACACACCTCTTCAACACAACTCATTCCAATACACACACACACACACACAAGCTACATTCCTTTTAACACAATCTGGAACATATACACACACTTGCAGGGACTGCAATCAACACGTTGGTCCACCAGCCAGTGAAGTCAGGCAACTTGCAAAAAATAAATGACAACATATTCTAAGTGTTTTAATGTGTGGAGTGCTGGAGCTGAGTTTATGGTCTACGACACCATCCTCTGTCCCAAATGAATGGGAAACACTGCTGGAGCTGAGTTTATGGTCTACGACACCATCCTCTGTCCCAAATGAATGGGAAACATTACTGGAGCTGAGTTTATGGTCTACGACACCATCCTCTGTCCCAAATGAATGGGGAACATTACTGGAGCTGAGTTTATGGTCTACGACACCATCCTCTGTCCCAAATGAATGGGAAACACTGCTGGAGCTGAGTTTATGGTCTACGACACCATCCTCTGTCCCAAATGAATGGGAAACATTACTGGAGCTGAGTTTATGGTCTACGACACCATCCTCTGTCCCAAATGAATGGGAAACATTACTGGAGCTGAGTTTATGGTCTACGACACCATCCTCTGTCCCAAATGAATGGGAAACATTACTGGAGCTGAGTTTATGGTCTACGACACCATCCTCTGTCCCAAATGAATGGGAAACATTACTGGAGCTGAGTTTATGGTCTACGACACCATCCTCTGTCCCAAATGAATGGGAAACATTACTGGAGCTGAGTTTATGGTCTACGACACCATCCTCTGTCCCAAATGAATGGGAAACATTGGTGGAGCTGAGTTTATGGTCTACGACACCAGCCTCTGTCCCAAATGAATGGGAAACATTACTGGAGCTGAGTTTATGGTCTACGACACCATCCTCTGTCCCAAATGAATGGGAAACATTGGTGGAGCTGAGTTTATGGTCTACGACACCATCCTCTGTCCCAAATTAATGGGAAACATTGTCACCACCTAACTCCTTCTAATTATACCATGCCAATCGTTCCCATTCATTTGGGGTTGAGGCCTGCAGATTTCTAACTTACATTTTAAGGGGGGACTGTCCCTTTATTTTCATACCTAACATGTTGTGAATCACACACACACAGTGTCACAAATACACACACACCCCAGCCCCAGAGCAAAGATGGAGTCAAATTCCAGCTAAATTATACTTTCATTCAAGTCATGACTCAAGTGGGGGATTTCCATGTTCGATTTAACTGCCAAACAAGAGTATGAAATGGAACTAAAGCCTGACTCCTTTGCTTAGAAAAACCATGACATTACCACAAACTAGGGCTGGGAGATATCATATTTTAAAGGTATACAGGTATGGATCCACATACCGATCCGTTTTGGATTTTTACAATAATGCCTAGAACGATATTTTGATACAGTGCTAAATAAATTAAAAGTTCAACAAATTGAACTACTTCAATCAGTTTTGTCCTAGTTGGGTTGAATATAAAACAAATCAGAACGCAGAAAGCCCATTAAAACCACTAAGAATTCATTTGCCAAAAGCCAATTAAAACCACTAAGAATTAATTTGCCGAAAGCCCATTAAAACCACTAAGAATTCATTTGCCGAAAGCCCATTAAAACCACTAAGAATTCATTTGTTGCCATTCTAGGCTTATGCACTAGCCTACTCATAAAACATATTTAGAACATTTCTTATTCAGAAAGATAAAATACCGACAAATACCGCCGTAAATGCGAAATATATTGTGATATGATACTTTGACCATATCGCCCAGCCCTACCACTAGTCTTTTCCCTTTCACTAGTTACAGATGGTCTGAAGGTAGCTAGGTAATGTAGGTAGGTAACAGAAGTCTGGTGTAAGTTACAGGATATTGGTCTGGTTTATTTCGCCTTATGTAAAATGTAGGCCTACGTGACGTTAGACAGAAACACTGTCTATGACATTTATACTGTACATGATTGTGCAGCAAATATTTGCGTTGTGTCCCACCATGGGCATAGCTGGCTTGGATGAGTTAGCCTGCTTTGTTTATGTTCACCAACTGTCTGAATAACTGTATTCTGCAGAACAAACATTCTTCTCTGACTTGCAGAAAATAAATAATGTCAGTTTTACTCATGACCTTTCTATCTGCAACATTAACACAACATTGTGTCCTGCTGAATGTGGCCCAGCCAGGTGATGTGAATTCCACCCACTCCACGGATGATGGGGTATGTTCAGTCGAAAGCTATGTTCAAGACAACCAGGCGATCTGTTCTAGGTTTCTAGGTTTTATTTAGCATTCAACCCGGCCAACCTCTGATGGAGAGGAAGCCACAAAAGTATTTGGGAAATATAGCCTGAATCTGTCAAATCACATAACACCTCTCTCTACCTCACACACACCTCCATTATGGCTCAGAGGTGTACACACAAACAGTCCTAATTGCTCCAGGGTCGCCGTTAATAATGGCTGAGCTATTCCATAACAAGCACGCCCCCCTCTGCAGGCAATGTTAGTTAGCCAGCTAGCTCCTGCCATCCAGACAACACTGCTTCAAGACAACCACTTACAATCAAAACACACACAAATACTTCCGGTCTGTTTGGGTCTGAAAATATGTTATTCAATGTAAGCAGAAAACAAACAGCCATTCATTTCTCAGCGGTGTATGTTATCATAACTAGGTAACGTAACCTATTTGGAAACACCCGGAAATCAGTAACGTTAGCGAGCCAGTCTCCTCTCATCACGTTCGCCAGCCGGAAATAGCATTGTTGCCCATTACTAGGTTAATCATTACTTAATACCGTGGATCGATTATCACCGCGAACTACTGTCCTGTCCACCCGGGCCAGAACAATAAAAACGGAACGTGGACGAGGCACAACTCACAACATCCAGCTAACTAAACAAAACGAGGCCATTTATACATGAAAATGGACGTAAAGAAATATGTGTGTTTGTCTGGTTGACATATAACTTGGTAATTAAGTTATCAATGCACGGGAGTGTTCGCTAGCCAACTAGCTTCAGTGGCATGTATTGATGCCAACCACGGTACTGGTTCCAGTAGCTAACTAACTACCCAAGTCTACCAACAAACAATACACGGCCTCCAAGCCAGCGACCAGATCAACTCGCCCCCGACACCCCCTCTACCAGGGATAACACACACCGGTGACCCATTACTAGCACCGGGATGGGTGAGAGGCAAGCCCTGTCCGTCTTCCGTGAACTCGGGCTCTACAGGTCTCCGTGACGCGGGTGTAAGTTAGCTAGCTAACAAAGGCCCTAGCTGTCTGGCTAGAGCGGAAGACGGCAACAGCTGGAGGAGGCAGGGGAGAGGAGGCAACACAGCTGTTAAAATAACCCACAAATCTATCGTTACAGCCCGTTAAAGGCAATACATCGGGCGATGTGTGGTTTGAGGCGGCTAGAGGCGCGCTGTGCCCCCGGGTGAGGGCTACTTACAGGCGGAGAGGGCGGATGGTTGCAGATTTCAGCCCCAGTTCTCTCTCCAGACTTCCAGGCTTTCACTCCGACAACATGGCGGCTCGGAGGGGAGCAGAGACAGGCAGACGCGCTGCATCATGGGAACGGATGAGAGCTGAGAGCGTGCGGTTCATTGCGCCAACTGGGAGGGGAGGGTCTCACCAGTCCCTTTGTTATACATACGTGTGGCTCTGTTGACATGCTGTTCTATCTCACATTGGGCAAAAATACACTAATAATCTAAAATACACTAATAAATACATTCATAATAAAGATTATAGTGGTGTCTCTCTAACACTGGTTAGGGAGTGAGTGTGGACAGTTTGTTATTCCCAGTCCCAGATATACCGTTATTAGGTATGTTCAGAATGCTGTCTATTCAGGTCTGTACAGAACGTTCAGGGGATGATGATGATGATGGTAATGGTTGGAGTCCAGCTGCAGCCATGGCAACGTGCTGACTACACAGAGGGCCAGAGGGTGTTCGTGAGGCTGGATCTGGATGCTCTGCTACAGTGGTTCCCAACCAGAGGTATTAGGATCCCTGGGGGTACTTGGCCTGTCCACAGGGGGTATTTGAGAAGACTCATGACCATAGGCCTACTGGTAAAATGCACACGGGGGGGGTACTTCGGGCAGAGCAAAATTCATTTGGTGGTACAGTAACTGAAAACAGTTGGGAACCACAGCTCTACTAGACCGGTGCAATGTGAACCAACCAACAGCCAGTGTGAAAAAGGGCAGGGCGGTAGCGGCAGGTAACCTAGCGGTTCAGAGCGTTGGGCCACTAACAAAGGTCGCTGGTGTGAATCCCCGAGCCGACTACGTGAAAAATCTGTCGATGTTCCCTTGAGCAAGGCACTTAACCCCAATTGCTCCTGTAAGTTGCTCTGGATAAGAACGTCTGCTAAATTACTCAACTTTAATGAAAAGTAGAACATAGCCTGTTACAAAACATTTTATTAACATTCAACAGTGTCACTAGTCTAGTATGTCACTGTCACTAGAATATACTATATGCAACATGGTCTATCATGCAATATGAGGCGAAATTCATACATCAATTTGTCCCAAGGTGTGTGTGTGCAGAAAACACAGGACTGATTTAATTTAGAAACAGTTTCTTTATTTTCACCAACCCACCCCCAATGTCTCCTTACACACCTGTCTGTATTACCCAGGTAAACCACTTCAGAAATACAGCCTCCCTCCTCCCCTCATCCTTTCCGACCTAGAAATGCACTCTGACCTATTGTGTTGGTGAAATAAATCAGTATCCTTGTATTCCTTTCATCAATAACATCAGGTCAGACCCATGATTTCTTTAAGGAAGAAAGGAGAATGAAGTGTTGAGGGAGAATAACAGAAGGAAGAAAGGATTGTAGGGTGTGAGGGAGGAAGCTTTTCTAGTCATCAAGGACAAAAAGGTGAGAGGAGAAACGTAAAGGGGCGTGGCTACGCAACTCCCTCCCCACCCCCAAACAAAACAACAACCAATCAGTCAGATATTTACATGCACAGAATCCCCACATCTTTCCCCAGAGACACTAAAGCCCAATCCTTAACCGGTCCATAACAGATCACTTAACCTGGTGTAAACACAATCGCGACAAAACCGCTTCTGCTTTTTTGCTGTGATTGTGAGTTCATAGGGTCACCCTGTCACAACAGAACTAGGGACAAGCTTGGGATTTGGGGGTACGATTGTTCTATTATGACATCATCACATTCTAAAACGACAACATGAAGAGCCATGTGACTTTGAGGCACCTCCCACAATAGTTCAGAGGTCATTCAGCTAGTCCTGTAGAGCTACACAAACACGCTGAGTCCTAGGGGTGCAGAGAGCCGATAGGTGCAGTGTCCTCTCATGCCCAGTGTCTCCCCCATTTCCCATAGAACGGCTGGTTCCACACTGACCTCTGTACATTCACCTCAGGGGTATCAGTCAGTTGCCCTCGGTTACCACACACACACACACACACACGGTCTCACATACACACACACACACACACACACACAGTCTCACATACACACACAGGTGAGTCCATCTTTCAGTTGTACTGTGACACACAGAGTGAGTGTTCTGTTCCCAAGGCGACTCAGCTTCACCGCTGAGGTGTGATCTGATGGGGGCGCCCCCTTCACCTACCCGGCCCTGAGAGAGAGAGAGAGAGAGAGAGAGAGAGAAAGAGAGAGAGTGACAGAGATAGAGAGAGAGAGAGAGAGAGAATGATAGCATACAGTTCAAAGGAAAAAGTAGGTCACACAATAAATAATATACACTGCTCAAAAAAATAAAGGGAACACTTAAACAACACAATGTAACTCCAAGTCAATCACACTTCTGTGAAATCAAACTGTCCACTTAGGAAGCAACACTGATTGTGCAAATGGAAATGGACAACCGGTGGAAATTATAGGCAATTAGCAAGACACCCCCAATAAAGAAGTGCTTCTGCAGGTGGTGACCACAGACCACTTCTCAGTTCCTATGCTTCCTGGCTGATATTTTGGTCACTTTTGAATGCTGGCGGTGCTTTCACTCTAGTGGTAGCATGAGACAGAGTCTACAACCCACACAAGTGGCTCAGGTAGTGCAGCTCATCCAGGATGGCATCAATGCGAGCTGTGGCAAGAAGGTTTGCTGTGTCTGTCAGCGTAGTGTCCAGAGCATGGAGGCACTACCAGGAGACAGGCCAGTACATCAGGAGACGTGGAGGAGGCCATAGGAGGGCAACAACCCAGCAGCAGGACCACTACCTCCGCCTTTGTGCAAGGAGGAGCAGGAGGAGCACTGCCAGAGCCCTGCAAAATGACCTCCAGCGGGCCACAAATGTGCATGTGTCTGCTCAAACGGTCACAAACAGACTCCATGAGGGTGGTATGAGGGCCCGACGTCCACAGGTGGGGGTTGTGCTTACAGCCCAACACTGTGCAGGACGTTTGGCATTTGCCAGAGAACACCAAGATTGGCAAATTCGCCACTGGCGCCCTGTGCTCTTCACAGATGAAAGCAGGTTCACACTGAGCACATGTGACAGACGTGACAGAGTCTGGAGACGCCGTGGAGAACGTTCTGCTGCCTGCAACATCCTCCAGCATGACCGGTTTGGCGGTGTGTCAGTCATGGTGTGGGGTGGCCTTTCTTTGGGGGGCCGCACAGCCCTCCATGTGCTCACCAGAGGTAGCCTGACTGCCATTAGGTACCGAGATGAGATCCTCAGACCCCTTGTGAGACCATATGCTGGTGCGGTTGGCCCTGGGTTCCTCCTAATGCAAGACAATGCTAGACCTCATGTGGCTGAAGTGTGTCAGCAGTTCCTGCAAGAGGAAGGCATTGATGCTATGGACTGGCCCGCCCGTTCCCCAGACCTGAATCCAATTGAGCACATCTGGGACATCATGTCTAGCTCCATCCACCAACGCCACGTTGCACCACAGACTGTCCAGGAGTTGGCGGATGCTTTAGTCCAGGTCTGGGAGGAGATCCCTCAGGAGACCATCCACCACCTCATCAGGAGCATGCCCAGGCGTTGTAGGGAGGTCATACAGGCACGTGGAGGCCACACACACTACTGAGCCTCATTTTGACTTGTTTTAAGGACATTACATCAAAATTGGATCAGCCTGTAGTGTGGTTTTCCACTTTAATTTTGAGGGTGACTCCAAATCCAGACCTCCATGGGTTGATACATTTGATTTCCATTGATAATTTTTGTGTGATTTTGTTGGCAGCACATTCAACTATGTAAAGAAAAAAGTATTTAATAAGATTATTTCATTCATTCAGATCTAGGATGTGTTGTTTAAGTGTTCCCTTTATTTTTTGGAGCAGTGTATATTTTGTTAAACCAATTCCCTCCCAAAAGCCTTCCGACTGCTTTGGATCGGCTGGCATCTAGCCGAACTCGGCTACGCAAACCAAACGAGTGTTGCTCGCATACTCCCTCAAAAGACCTTCGCTTGAAAAACGTTTGTCCATCTTGAGACACCGTAGCCAGTCTACACTTCCTGAAAATAGTCAGAATTTATCTAAGATAACTCAAGAAATCTGTCATCAATTTTTACGTTTTTGTCGAGATCTTAGTCACGCAATTTTACATCTAACTAAGATGTTTGGTGCAGCTCACCTGTAGCTCAGTTGGTAGAGCATGGCGCTTGCAACGCCAGGGTTGTGGGTTCGTTTCCCACGGGGAGCCAGTATGAAAAATGTATGCACTAACTAACTGTAAGTCGCTCTGGATAAGAGCGTCTGCTAAATGACTAAAATGTCAAATGTATTTCTCAAGTGAAAAAATGTGCATGAAAACGATTTGTCTCTCGTTGAATGACAACAAACACTTTATAGACTTCGGCTACCGACTTAGGCTTGTGTGCACGAACAGCTGAAAAAACCCTTGCTGAAGACTAATTCGAACAAAAACGTTTCGGATGGGAAGCATGCGGATGCCTTAAGGGCTAGGGTAAGGGGTCACCGTGAGGTTAAGGTTGAAAGGTTAGAGGTTACCTACGTGTAGAGGGGCTGCAGTTGGAGGTGGGAGGTCTTCTGAGGAGGCTGGTAACCATAGGAGTCAAAGCCACCAATGAAATCAACTGAGAGAGAAAGATCAGAAGCAGACAGAGAACTCAGAGGCAGACTGAACACTGAGATAGATGGAACACTGAGACAGATGGAACCCTCAGACAGATGGAACCCTCAGACAGATGGAACACTCAGACAGATGGAACCCTCAGACAGATGGAACCCTCAGACAGATGGAACCCTCAGATAGATGGAACCCTCAGACAGATGGAACCCTCAGACAGATGGAACACTGAGATAGATGGAACCCTCAGACAGATGGAACCCTCAGACAGATGGAACACTGAGATAGACGGAACACTGAGACAGATGGAACACTGAGACAGATGGAACCCTCAGACAGATGGAACCCTCAGACAGATGGAACCCTCAGACAGATGGAACCCTCAGACAGATGGAACCCTCAGACAGATAGAATACTCAGACAGAACACAGAGATAGACGGATCACTTAGACAGACGCAACACTCACAGCTATCCTCGTCATCCTGGAAGACTTTGCTCACGTAGCAGGCATACACAAAGCCGAAGAGCTAAGGGAGAGACAGGGAGGTTAAGGTTAGTATTATGTTGTTTGTGTGTGTGTGTGTGTGTGTGTGTGTGTGTGTGTGTGTGTGTGTGTGTGTGTGTGTGTGTGTGTGTGTGTATGTGTGTGTGTGTGTGTGTCAGGATTTCCGCTAGCCAGTAATAGCCAGGCCTTTGGCACCCCCCCCCCAAAAAAAATATGAAAAGCTGATAAATAACATTGGCACTGGACAGCCGGGAGAATAAAAAAATCCAGTGCAAAATAATGCTTTTTACCCTATTCATTGATGGAAATACATTTGACCGGTCATGCATATCGGTCTATAGGTTAATTTGCATAATTTAGTGGAATTAAAATTGTTGCGTGTGTATTTTCGTAAGTCGTTATGTTTCGTATTTATCACACGCGCACAGCAAACAGATACAGTGCTAGAGCTGCTGCTTCGTTTCCTGTTGTTGCTGGAGTGAAACGTGCTTTAATAAGCCCAATCATTGCACAACAATTCTAAACGCAATCCATTCAAGTGCTTTGGCAGCAGTAGGCAGGCTTTAGCACGTCACACACCACTTTGCAATGTGAGCTGGAGGCAGTGTGCATTTTGAAAACATATACTTAATTGTGTGAAACCTGATCGTTTTACTTCATATTATGAGGCATGTCTTACCTTGTTTCAAAGTAGCCGAGCCAAAATCCATTCCTTTAAACGTGGAGGCAATTATTTTATAAAGACTTACATATGCCATGAAACAAGTAGCCTATTTCTCTCATGTTCTATTGGTGTTCAAATCAACTTTCTTTCACTGTCCGGTAGCCAAAGCCACAATCCTAGTCATATTAGCAACCCATGCTAGTTTTTGCATCTTTAGATCTCCCAGCTTTCTAACTTTCTAACCGATATTTTAATCTCTGTCACAAGAAACCGCTCGCATGGGCAGTGTGCTGACATTCGTGCGTAGCCTACTGCCGTGTGTGCATTGCTACGCAGCTATAATGTGAATAAATAATAGTTTATGATTTACCATAATCTAAATGTGATTTCTGTCATTCTGAGCACCGTGGGTGGACGCCATAATCAGGTTATGCACCCAATGCATATGGGTCCGGTAAATTTCTCAAATGTCGGGTAAATTAAAACGTTGCGGGTCAAATGTCCGGCACCACATTTTCCTAACGGAAACCCTGGTGTGTGTGTGTGTGTTACTAACGGAAACCCTGGTGTGTGTGTGTGTGTGTTACTCACAGCCAGAAGGACCTGTAGCGCGGCGCTCAGCACCTCAATGTACTGGTAGTCAAGGAGACAGCCAGAGACGGTGATGACATGGTGGTCGTCAGGGGCGATGCGGGAGTCCAACACCGGCGTTACTAGGCAACCAGGGCCGTGCTCCATCCACCAGGACCGATGCAGCGACGTATTGAACGTCATCAGGAAGTCCCTGTCCTACACACACACACAAATGAGAGAAAACATGTTATGAACACACAAATGTTATAAACACATAAACACACATTATCAACATGTTATAATCAGAAACACCTTACACACACAAATACTTTATAAACACGTTATAAACATAAATGCATTATAAACACGTTATAAACACGTTATAAACATGTTATAAACACACGCACATCTCTTACCTGAGACAAGTGTCCCACCTCAAGGTAGAAACAGATTATGAAGGAGTTCCAACCCACCCACAGCACCAACCACACCGCATACTGATATCCACAGAGACAAAGAGGGGTTAGGGTGTGTGTGTGTATGTGTATTTGTGTGTATTTGTGTGTGTATGTGTACGCGTCTCACATATATGAGGTAGCGGGATCTGAACTGCACCGTTCCAAA
This sequence comes from Coregonus lavaretus, assembly GCF_964263955.1. Taxonomy (NCBI): domain Eukaryota; kingdom Metazoa; phylum Chordata; class Actinopteri; order Salmoniformes; family Salmonidae; genus Coregonus; species Coregonus lavaretus. The sequence goes on from NC_139994.1 coordinate 4,353,792, forward strand.
GATCCCCAGTATGACGGCCATGATGTGGAGGAAGTTGGCCAGGATAGGAGCCCACTGGTAGCCCAGGAAGTCAAACACCTGTCTCTGTAGTGCTGCCATCTACACACACACACACAGGTATATCACAAGATACTTATAGGGGATCGTCATGGTATTACATTGATGCAGTTTGACACACACTCCCTCTCTGAGATATGCACAGGGACACACACATACACACAAAGAAACAACTGTCTCTCACACACACAGTATGCTGCAGTTGTTTCCATGGAAACTGCAAGGAGCACCAGCCGAGGGACTACCCCCCCCCCCCCCCCCCCCAACACCCAAATAAACTCCCCAAACTACTGAAAATAAGCTACATTCCCAAGTACCCACTGTCACAATATATCACAATCAAATAAAACACAGAATACTGCCACACACACACAAATAAAAACACAGAAAATAAAAGTAGAAAATAAGAAACAGAAATAAAAGTTTTGACCAGAGAGACGGAGGGACAAGCAGCAGCAAGAATGACAGGAGAGAGAGAGAGAGAGCAGGAAGAGAGGAATAGCAGATGAGAGGAAGACAGGGCTCCCTTGTTTTCCTGCTGTAACTTTCAAAAGCTGAAGTGTTCCTTTTCACGTGGTCTCCCAGAATACAGTGATCGCCACACACACACACACACTTGTCCTGTGGTTGCCAATAATACCAATAATGGGACACACACTGTTAATAGTTCAAACGTTTTTCAGTCAGACCATCTCTCTCTCTCTTAGGCACACATGTAAGATTCAGTGAGTGAAAGAGGGAGAGAGATGGGAACAGGGACTGAGTGAAAGAGGGAGAGAGATGGGAACAGGGACTGAGTGAAAGAGGGAGAGAGATGGGAACAGGGACTGAGTGAAAGAGGGAGAGAGATGGGAACAGGGACTGATTGAAAGAGGGAGAGAGATGGGAACAGGGACTGAGTGAAAGAGGGAGAGAGATGGGAACAGGGACTGAGTGAAAGAGGGAGAGAGATGGGAACAGGGACTGAGTGAAAGAGGGAGAGAGATGGGAACAGGGACTGAGTGAAAGAGGGAGAGAGATGGGAACAGGGACTGAGTGAAAGAGGGAGAGAGATGGGAACAGGGACTGAGTGAAAGAGGGAGAGAGATGGGAACAGGGACTGAGTGAAAGAGGGAGAGAGATGGGAACAGGGACTGAGTGAAAGAGGGAGAGAGATGGGAACAGGGACTGAGTGTCAAAATATGGGCATTGTGGATAAGCAACACAAAGCTTTTCCCATTCTCCCAATCCCACCTCACTGCAACAAACACTCACCAGCTGCAGTGAACATATCGCCACCAGTGTAACTCTCCCGTCACACTTCCCCATCTTGGAGGGCTCTGGACGCGGCTTGGGGCCACGCAGGCTCCGGGGAAAGGACGGGTGGTCACCGGTCAGATCCAGACTGGCTGCCCAACTCAGATCACACCATGCCCGGCCAGACCTCGCCTGGACCCCGGCCTCCTGGTTGTTCTTGGTATGGAAGACTCCTTGAAGACTCCTCGCGTTAATCACACCGACACCAACCCATCCCGGCCCGCTGTGATCATTCTGTCGGTGTGGGTATGTAAAGGTGGCTGTGGTTTGCCGGGGGAGGTTCTCTTCTTCACGCGCCGGTCCGACCGCTGTTTAAAGCAAAGACAGTATTACCGAATCGCCTCGAGCCGGCCACACCTTCGGGTTGGTCGCGAAAGGAGGGGGAAGAGACACACAGAGACAAGACACAAAGAAAGACGGAAAGCTGTCATAACGGGGCAGGTCTCGCGGGTTAACTGGTAGAAATGAGCAGCATATGATAACGGATCACACGGGGAGGGAGGGAGGGAGAGGAATGAAATGACCAGATGGAGGTAGCTAGCTTGCTGCCTGGGCTGATTAAATAAAATCTACCATGCACCGACACACACAAAGCGGTTCATTGTGACTCACGGTTGATTTTCAAGACGCTCGCGCTCCTTCCTCGTTCTCCGTAAACGGATGGGGTCTTTAACCGTAGTCCTCCGGTGGTCTGTGGCTTAAAACCAAGGCTCGGGCTCTCTTCTCCGTCTCGCGGCGTCTTTGTCAACAATCGGTGGTGCCTGCTGGGGCGGGCGCGAGCAGGGGGGCAGCGCAAGTCCCCCTCATTTCAGAGGAACTGGGCCGTGTTCGAGATTGAACAATAAAAATGTTTCTTTCCATCCTTGTGGCGATCACTGATCTTACATCATTAGATAGGTGAGAGGAAGTGTTCCCACTACATTGATTTTACCTTTCAAACTTTGTCAAATCAATTATAACCTCAAGGAGAAGAGCGTAGGAGGAAGGGAGGATAACATGTTAAAGTAGTCGAACACGGCCCCTGAATTCTGCCGACCGCGTGCGCGCGACCGCATGGGGAACGGAACAGAGGAGCGCGAGGCGTTCAGCAGCTAGACAAAAGAAACAGGGCCAGGACCGAATCTAATAAAAGTTTGTGAATAATACCAGAGGAAGAAAATAAGTTACAGCAAATACAATATCTAGGTCCATGCTCTATACTGGTAGGCAGCTAGTGGTTAATAAAAAAAAAATATTTACATTTGCATAAACCTAATTTATTACTTAGATTGTGCGATTTGGATTGAACATTCTAAAACTCTCAAAAACCGTATAGCTATTTAAATCCCTATTTGGTTGTATGGCTGTGTTTAAGAGTGTCACAGTTTTAAAAAAGGATACGTAGTACTAATACTTTCAGAGTAATGACAGGTATTACAAAACTCACATTCAGCTTTAGGGTCTTTCTACAAAAAGAGTTCCTTTTGCATCTCTTTGATATATTAAGTAGACATTGTAGACAGCAGTATTGTGTTTTAAAAGCCTGTTATATTAAATGAAGTGTCCTTTAATATAGACCACATGGAGAATTAAATAAATCCAGCATTTTGACGTGCACCCTCTGACTTCTAAGATTTCAACCCACATAACTCCAACATTTCTCCAAGTTTTCACCATCATTGTAAAGCCCTAGTTATTTTGTTGCTTTGACAAAGTAATTTCTGAAGATTATTTATTTAATGTGATTAGTGATTCATTTAAATCTGTCCCTCATTTTAAGGTCAATCCTGTTACGTGAATTGAACTCTTGTTTTAATCCAGTGAAACTATTCTTTTTCAAATATATTTTTCAAACGAAACATTGAACATCTAATAGTCAAATTATAGTGTAAAAGCAGGTGAGCTGGTTCTACTCTTTGGCCATTTTCTGGATGCCTTACGACTCCAACTGAATTCTTCCGCTGCATACTTCAGTCTGAGACGGCAATCATTGAAGTCGTTTGTGGTGACATCAAATTGAGGGGTGTTGTACAAAACAAAGTAATCAGCTATTGGATAATCTCTAACCAATCAATGTATCAAAGCCAATGAATCATTTTTAAACCACCGCTATACCCACGTGTGTTCTGGCTCTGGATCAAATCTGAACGGTTAGAATGTGTTTGTGTTGTAGGAATCGTTGGCAAAGGACTCAAATCTAGGGAAAAAAACGTTTGTGGGCGTGGCATTTGGCCGGTGCAATGAGTTTGGGTAGCCAGGCAAATGTTCTGGTCTTTTGTGGTGGAAAACTGAGCGGGTCGAGCGTAACGCATCAACCCGGTTACCCATAAATAGACAGGCTAGAAATGTTTTAACACTGACTTTTTTTTGGGTGAAGCTTGCATTTAATTGCCACTCACTGTTGCACACAACAATCTTCCATTCCCGCTGTCACAAGGGGATTTATGGCTGATTTAAGATTAAATTGTCAACCCTGTTACTTTATTTGGCAGGGTAAGTAATTCTGCGAAACACTATCATTCCACTATTACAGCAGATATATTATGGACATTTTCTGAAATTACAATGCAAAAATAACATGTAATCCTATGTGTAGCACCTTCAATAGGCACTTACTATAGTCATTCTATTTGTTTAACCTCTTGAGATGGGAAAATTAGTTTTTTGTGAAGTTGAACATGTGCACTTTACAGAATCATTGGTGGAACGACCCTTTAAAAAAATAAAAAATAAACAGAATATGGCAGAACAATATTTTTCCCAGATGTAATTTATTCAGATCAAAAAATAAAAAATAAAACACAGGTGTTGGTTGTTGTGACTGGACATTCTAAACTAAATCAGTCTTTTGAGGTTGTTACTAAATAAACAGAAGCATAGAAAAGTACTGATCATTCACACAGGGGAGGGGCTGCATCCATACACACAAGGCTCCAGGTCAGAACATACAGTCGTCGTCAAAAGTTGAGAATGACACAAATATTCATTTTCACAAAGTCTGCTGCCTCAGTTTTTATGATGGCAATTTGCATATACTCCAGAATGTTATGAAGAGTGATCATATGAATTGCAATTAATTGCAAAGTCCCTCTTTGCCATGAAAATGAACTTAATCCCCAAAAAACATTTCCACTGCATTTCAGCACTGCCACAAAAGGACCAGCTGCTATCATGTCAGTGATTCTCTCGTTAACGCAGGTGAGTGTTGACGAGGACAAGGCTGGAGATCACTCTGTCATGCTGATTGAGTTAGAATTGCTTTGCACAAAAAGGGCTTCACAGGCAAGGATATTGCTGCTAGTAAGATTGCACCTAAATCAACCATTTATCGGATCATCAAGAACTTCAAGGAGAGAGGTTCCATTGTTGTGAAGAAGGCTTCAGGGCGCCCAAGAAAGTCCAGCAAGCGCCAGGACCGTCTCCTAAAGTTGATTCAGCTGTGGGATCGGGGCACCACCAGTGCAGAGCTTGCTCAGGAATGGCAGCAGGCAGGTGTGAGTGCATCTGCACGCTCAGTGAGGCGAATACTTTTGGAGGATGGCCTGGTGTCAAGAAGGGCAGCGAGGAAGCCACTTCTCTCCGGGAAAAACATCAGGGACAGACTGATATTCTGCAAAAGGTACAGGGATTGGACTGCTGAGGACTGGGGTAAAGTCATTTTCTCTGATGAATCCCCTTTCCGATTGTTTGGGGCATCCGGAAAACACCTTGTCCGGAGAAGACAAGGTGAGCGCTACCATCAGTCCTGTGTCATGCCAACAGTAAAGCATCCTGAGACCATTCATGTGTGGGGTTGCTTCTCAGCCAAGGGAGTGGGATCACTCACAATTTTGCCTAAGAACACAGCCATGAATAAAGAATGGTACCAACACATCCTCCGAGAGCAACTTCTCCCAACCATCCAATAACAGTTTGGTGACAAACAATGCCTTTTCCAGCATGATGGAGCACCTTGCCATAAGGCAAAAGTGATAACTAAGTGGCTCGGGGAACAAAACATCAACAATTTGGGTCCATGGCCAGGAAACTCCCCAGACCTTAATCCCATTGAGAACTTGTTGTCAATCCTCAAGAGGACAAACAAAACCCCACAAATTCTGACAAACTCCAAACATTAATTATGCAAGAATGGGCTGCCATCAGTCAGGATGTGGCCCAGAAGTTAATTGACAGCATGCCAGGGCGGATTGCAGAGGTCTTGAAAAAGAAGGGGCAACACTGCAAATATTGACTCTTCGCATAAACTTAATGTCATTGTCAATAAAAGCATTTGACACTTATGGAATGCTTGTAATTATACTTCAGTATACCATAGCAACATCTGACAAAAATATCTCATAACACTGAAGCAGCGAACTTTGTGAAGACCAATACTGTACACACTCACACTACATGCTCATACGTAAAAACACACACACACTTTCTCTCTAACACACACGACAGTCCTACTGAATCTCTCCCATGTAGAGTCTCTTGTCACTGGCGCCAGAGAGGACTGTGGGAAAGGAAACAAAACACTATTAGAGAACAAGCGAGAGGATGGAAAAAAAGATTAAACGCTCAATGGAAAAAAGCAATAGAAAGACACAGGGAGAAGGTGATTAGCCAGTAGTCCTCTCACCAATAGGCTCCTCGGGATGGAAGGCGACCTCGTTGACTGACCCAGCATGGCCTGGCAGCTTGTACAGGATCCTACGAGAGGTGGTGTCCCACACATACACAAACCTGGACACACACACACACACACAGCTTATAAAAGGATAATACAAGAGTTGATTGGTGCCTTTTTGGGGGGGGGGGGTTTGTATTGCTGTGTGTGTGTGTGTGTGTGTGCGCGCTCTCTCACCTGTCGGCTGAGCCTGCGGCAATCTTGCTGCCGTCAGCGGACCAGGAACACCTCAGAAGGTTCTGCGGACAAAGCAGAAACAAGTTTATTAACATGATATAGCAGGCCACTAGGCTTACAAACATGACACTCGCACGAACATTGACACTCGCACTGAAAGTCTCTTCAGTTCCAAAATCAAAACACTTGAATCTCATACTCCGATCAAGTCTTAAATTTACCTTCTCAAAGTTGTGAATGTTCCCCTGGAATATCTTCACACACCTCTCCTTAGGAGCGAACGGACGGACGTCCCAAATACGCACTACGGGACAACACACACATTAGTACATAATATAACAATATCATATATTGTACGCGTGTACAAATGCATACACACACTGGTGCACTTCACAAAATAGATGGCATCATGAGGAAGGACAATGATGTGGATATATTGAAGCAACATTCTCAAGACATCAGTCAGGAAGTTAAAGCTTGGTCGCAAATGGGTCTTCCAAATGGACAATGACCCCAAGCATACTTCCAAAGTTGTGGAAAAATGGCTTAAGGATGACAAAGTCAAGGTATTGGAGTGGCCATCACAAAGCCCTGACCTCAATCCTATAGAAAATTTGTGGGCAGAACTGAAAAAGCGTGTGCGAGCAAGGAGGCCTACAAACCTGACTCAGTTACACCAGCTCTGTCAGGAGGAATGGGCCAAAATTCACCCAACTTATTGTGGAAGGCTACCCGAAACATTTGACCCAAGTTATACAATTTAAAGGCAATGCTACCAAATACTAATTGAGTGTATGTAAACTTCTGACCCACTGAGAATGTGATGAAAGAAATAAAAGCTGAAATAAATCATTCTCTCTACTATTATTCTGACATTTCACATTCTTAAAATAAAGTGGTGATCCTAACTGATCTAAGACGATGAATATTTACTAGGATTAAATGTCAGGAATTGTGAAAAACTGAGTTTAAATGTATTTGGCTAAGGTGTATGTAAACTTCCGACTTCAACTGTATGTATTCTTATTTCCATTCCTTACTTAGATTTGTGTGTATTGGGTATAAGTTGTGAAATTGTTAGATATTACTTGTTAGATATTACTGAACTGTCGGAGCTAGAAGCACAAGCATTTTGCTACACCCAAAATAACATCTGCTAAACACGTGTATGTGACAAATAACATTTGATTTGACTGATGGTTGCTGATAATGGGCCTCTGTAAGCCTATGTAGATATTCCATTCAAAATCAGCCATTTCCAGCTACAATAGCCATTTACAACATTAACAATGTCTACACTGTATTTCTGGTCAATTTGATGTTATTTTTTAATGGACAAAAAAATGATTTTCTTTCGAAAACAAGGACATTTCTAAGTGAACCTAAACTTTTTGAACGGTAGTGTAAATGTTGAGCGGCTTCACTGCAGGTAGATTGTATTTTTTAATATTCAATATAAAAACATTAAATAAATATATAATATACTCCATTTAGCAGACACTTTTATCCAAAGCGACTTACAGTCATGGGTGCATACATTTCTCGTATAGGTGCCCTCAGCGAGAATCCAACCCACGACCCTTGGCATTATGAACGCCATACCCTAAGTAACCGAGCCACATTGGACAACACTCAAGTACTGAAAACCACACACAATCTTGCTCGTTCACACACTGACCTGTGTTGTCCATGGAGTTGGAGAGGAGGTAGGATCCCTCTGAGCTGAGGCAGAGTCCAGTCAGAGAATCACCATGACCATGCATACTATAGATCATCTTATTCTGCCTCAGGTCCCACACCTGCACTCACCTCACACAGAGAGAGAGAGAGAGAGAGAGAGGAAGTAAGTTATTCACTGTCTGACGGTGCAACAGTCTAGTAGGATCTGGTCTCTCTTTTCACGCATTATTCTGAAGGTACGTACGGGACGTAACCTAATGTAAAATGGAGTAACACACGAGAGCTCACTGGCACACAGACTAACACACAGAAATAGATTGATGGGGGGAGAGAGAGAGGGAGATAGGGGAGAGAGAGCGAATCAGTGCAATACCACAAAGATGAGAGTGGGGGGTAAAATATGTACACAAGAAAATGTGTGAGTGAGCAGGGGCATTATTTGAGGATGGAGGGATAGTGGGCATTCTTTAATGACCTGAAACAGCTTTTCCCTGCAACCCATAATCATTATGCCTAATTCTATGTCAAAAATATGTATATTTTTCTGGATAGGTTATCTAAGCATACCTCTTTACCTGTTCAATTGTCATTTTAATAAAATGATGCACATTTATTCTTTAAGAACTTTTATACCAGAGGAGCTTAGTACAACTTCCACACTGGTATACACTATCATAACCCAATAATTAAAAACATTTAAGTATTTTTCTTAAGTCTAGCAACTTTGCCAACAGTCATGCCAGCTAAGATACTTAGATAAGCTACTCTAACTAGATTTACAGCCTGAAATGGCTTGGTAGCTAGTTATGAGGTTGGGAACCTATCTAGCTGGCTAGCTAAAACCAACTTCATAAAATTGCTAGGTGGTTATACTAAAAGTTAAACATTTTAGTTGTATTTATTAAATCAAGAAGGAATCAATAGGCTAAATGCTGTGTGTGTGTCCACTTGACACCGCTCCATGGACTTTGGAAAGGGGGGGGGGTGCGCGTCCAGTCAGCTTGCCCTCTCCGCAAAATATCATTGAAATAAAAAAAACTGGACAAATCTGAGGGGGCGCGTGCCCTTGTGCCCCCTATGGGCATCCCAAACCACCCCCTCTCCCCTACCAACTTGCTCGGTGGACCCTCCGTTGTCACGTTGCTGATGAAACTCAGAGGGTGACTTCCAGAGAGTGGCGGGATCACTAAACCCATCAACTTCGGGACACACTACTGACTTCAATGATCTAATTCATGTTCCACTTGTAAATAATGCAATGCAGAGGGGAAGGGGGTACAATTTGGGATTCAGCCAATAACTAAGAAATAGACTCAATGTGATGGAGAGAGAGCGAGACAGAGCGAGAGACAGAGCGAGAGACAGAGCGCGAGACACAGAGACAGAGCGAGAGACAGACAGCGAGAGACAGACAGAGCGTGAGACACAGAGACAGAGCGAGAGACAGACAGCGAGAGACAGACAGAGCGAGAGACACAGAGAGAGCGAGAGACAGACAGCGAGAGACAGACAGAGCACGAGACACAGAGACAGAGCGAGAGACACAGAGACAGAGCGAGAGACAGACAGCGAGAGACAGACAGAGCGCGAGACACAGAGACAGAGCGAGAGACACAGAGACAGAGCGAGAGACAGACAGCGAGAGACAGACAGAGCGCGAGACACAGAGACAGAGCGAGAGACAGACAGCGAGAGACAGACAGCGAGAGACAGAGACACAGCGAGAGAGAGACAGAGGGAGAGAGAGACAGAGGGAGAGGGGGTACTTATTGTTATCTCAGGGAATTAGACCAAAGTTCTTCATTGGTACAAAATATATAGAGTACTGCACACACTACAATTACTGAGGTTTAAAAATAAGCTCAACTGGACACCTTAATGATGCAGTGAACGAACTGAGAGAAAGCACGCAGGGCATTCTACATTACTAAAAAACAAATTCAAATTGAAATACCTATTAAAATTAGGCTAAAACTAATTGAATGTGTCATTGAACCAATTGCACTTTATGGCAGTGAGGTGTGGGGTCCACTTGCAAAACAAGATTTCACCCAACGGGACAAACACCCCATTGAAACCTTGCATGCAGAGTTCTGTAAGATTCTCCTACATGTCCAGAGGAAAACTACGAACAATGCATGCAGGGCAGAATTAGGCCAATATCCACTAATAATAAAAACAAAAAAAATAGCAATTAAGTTTTGGAAACATCTAAAATACAGTGACCCCCTCTAATATCATACCCAAGCCCTGCAATGCCAAGAGCTGAGCAAAGAAAAGAGTCCCCTCATCCAGCTGGTCCTGGGGCTGAGTTCATGAACCTGTTCTACTAATACACTGAAGCCTCAGGACCAAAACATCCAATCAATCAGAATAAACCAAATTACAACACAGTCAAAACAAAACTACATTATCTATTGGGAAGCACACGCACAAAGCAAAATACAGTGCTATCTGGCCCTAAATCGACAGTACACCATGGCTAACTATTTGACCATGATCACTGATCAAAATCTTAGAAAAACCTTGACAAAGTACAGGCTCAGTGAGTACAGCCTTGCCTTTGAGAAGGGTAGACAGAGGAAAGGCTGTGCAACCACTGCACCACAGCAGAACCTGAGACAGAGCTGCATTTCCTGACAAAATGTTAAAAAAATATAAAACTGTGTCATTTCCCCAAATTTGAAACAGTTTTTCAAGGTTTCAAAGACCTCTGATGAGGATAGGCTACCCTTCCTGTTGGGGGAGGACTGAGGCTACCCGTCCTGTTGGGGGAGGACTCAGGCTACCCGTCCTGTTGGGGGAGGACTGAGGCTACCCTTCCTGTTGGGGGAGGACTGAGGCTACCCGTCCTGTTGGGGGAGGACTTAGAGAGCTGTGGTTGGCAGCACACTACATTGCTGCCTGCCATAAGATGAGGGACAGTGTCTGACAGACCAACCAACTGTCCTCTATATTGTTATTGTTCAATGGTTATTGTTGTTGCTGTTGTCCCATTGACAACATTGATTATTATTAATATTAATAATTATGTTAATATTGTAAATCTCCAAAGTAAGCTTTGGCAATATGTACATTGTTACATCATGCCAATAAAGTACATTCAATTGAGAGAGAGAGACAGAGAGAGAGACCGAGACAGCGAGAGAGAGACAGCGACAGAGACATAGAGAGCTAGAGAGAGAGCTAGACATAGAGAGAGAGCTAGACATAGAGAGAGAGCTAGAGAGAGAGACAGAGCGAGACAGAGACAGAGCGAGACAGAGAGAGACAGAGCGAGACAGAGAGAGACAGAGCGAGACAGAGAGAGACAGAGCGAGACAGAGAGAGACAGAGCGAGACATAGAGAGAGAGCGAGACATAGAGAGAGAGCGAGACAGAGAGACAGAGCGAGACAGAGAGACAGAGCGAGACAGAGAGAGACAGAGCGAGACAGAGCTAGACAGAGCTAGACAGAGCGAGACATAGAGAGACAGAGCGAGACATAGAGAGACAGAGCGAGACCCAGAGACAGACCGAGAGAGACAGAGCGAGACCCAGAGACAGAGACAACAGATGGCAGGAGGATGACAGAGAGAAAGGGATAGGTGACAGATGGCAGGAGGATGACAGGGAGAAAGGGATAGGTGACAGATGGCAGGAGGAAGACAGGGAGAAAGGGATAGGTGACAGATGGCAGGAGGAAGACAGGGAGAAAGGGATAGGTGACAGATGGCAGGAGGAAGACAGGGAGAAAGGGATAGGTGACAGATGGCAGGAGGAAGACAGGGAGAAAGGGATAGGTGACAGATGGCAGGAGGAAGACAGGGAGAAAGGGATAGGTGACAGATGGCAGGAGGAAGACAGGGAGAAAGGGATAGGTGACAGATGGCAGGAGGAAGACAGGAAAGGGAGAAAGGGATAGGTGACAGATGGCAGGAGGAAGACAGGAAAGGGAGAAAGGGATAGGTGACAGATGGCAGGAGGAAGACAGGAAAGGGAGAAAGGGATAGGTGACAGATGGCAGGAGGATGACAGGGAGAAAGGGATAGGTGACAGATGGCAGGAGGATGACAGGGAGAAAGGGATAGGTGACAGATGGCAGGAGGAAGACAGGGAGAAAGGGATAGGTGACAGATGGCAGGAGGAAGACAGGGAGAAAGGGATAGGTGACAGATGGCAGGAGGAAGACAGGGAGAAAGGGATAGGTGACAGATGGCAGGAGGAAGACAGGGAGAAAGGGATAGGTGACAGATGGCAGGAGGAAGACAGGGAGAAAGGGATAGGTGACAGATGGCAGGAGGAAGAGAGGAGAGGGAGAAAGGGATAGGTGACAGATGGCAGGAGGAAGACAGGAAAGGGAGAAAGGGATAGGTGACAGATGGCAGGAGGAAGACAGGGAGAAAGGGATAGGTGACAGATGGCAGGAGGAAGACAGGGAGAAAGGGATAGGTGACAGATGGCAGGAGGAAGACAGGGAGAAAGGGATAGGTGACAGATGGCAGGAGGAAGAGAGGAGATGTGCCTGTAACTATGGAAAGACTGCTTGGTTCTGCATGTAGAGAGGCATCTCGTCTACCTCCATTTCTCCTTCTGTACATGGTTAAAGTTACATAGATGTGGAGACTAATGTGTTCACAGACAAGAGACATCGCTCTACCGCTCATCCCTCTCCTTTCTGTAAATAAACTAAGGGTCACCATCTGAGTCTAGAATCTAGAGTTTAGTGTTTTTTTGTTTAAAACAACTCATTCACCGACTCAATGATTTGAATTCCATTTCGTTTTCCTAGAGATAAAGCCAATATTCTACATAGTTTAGCACAGAAAAGATGGTCATGAACTACAATGACCATAATCCATTGCGCGCCTACTTGTCCGGTCTGTGTGGGGGCAAACACGGACACTGAAAAAAGAAAACTAGAAGAACGTGCGATCGAGAGGGATGCAGAGCCCTTGCTTCATGAGGCGTCTCTACCTGAAAATACACGAACTAAGTCAGGGCTTCCTAAACCGTTTCACTCAGCTCCTCCATCCAGCATTGGGAAACATCACGCACCTCCCTGCGCACGCACCACGTCTAGCTCTATGGGCACAAGCACTGTTCAAGACACAAACTGTTCACACCCCTCTTGTTGGTGCAGAGAAAATTGTGCCGTTTTAAAGCGCATTTTCTTGCAATTCTATACATTTTTGCCATTTCTAATGTTTATTAATGTGATATTTGAGTGACTCAAACATGACAACAAAATCTATGGGCTGGAAAAACGTTAGCCGACATGGGCCAGATGATCCGGACAAGTTATAAACAGCTCTCTAAGGTATACAACGACTGACAAGACAAGAGGAAAACTGATGAGTCACTACCCAATTTAGAAATGTCTCTAAGTTGAAAGCCGGACTGAGTTCCCGCGCCGAGCCCCCGCCCCCCCCCCAGTTTGGGAACCACTGATCTAAGTGATTGATAGTTGGTATTCAGCAGTCATAAAAGTATGCCTTATTTACTTTGAAGAACTACTAAAATAGTGATGTAGTCAGACAGCACAGGCAACAGCTCTATAGAGGTGAGATGATGACTTGGAATTAAATAATAACGCAGTCAAATAAAACAAATGTAATATACACATCAACTGAAATATTTTATTGAAGTAAAGTAATGTGAATAACTGCTGGTTAATAAGTGATAAGCAGTAAATGGGCAGTCACTACAATCATAGGACTTTTAATTAATTGTTTTATTCTGTGTTGCTACAGCATTCAACCCACATAATGCATAAATCGACACCCGTGATTATTTTTGAAAGAATCTAACCGAAACCGATGTCAAAAAAGCACTAATCCCTCAGCACTACTAGAATCTTTTCTAACCTTCTCAGAAAGAACCCTGGCAGGACTGATACATCACTAACACTCTGATTGGGCCAACCAGGCCTCATGAAACTCAGCTTCAATTAATTACAATGAGAATAAAGAATAAGGGGACTAAAACAGTAAACTGGAGGTCCCATTCAAAACTAACAAACCATTAATCAAATTACAAATGAAACAAGCTGATATCAAACAAAGACAATCAGAGTACACCGTGTGCAACTGTGGAACCGTCGGACTGTGACAGTGTTGAAATAACTGAACAGTCCATCCTCTCTGAAGTGGAAGGGAGGTTTTTTGGAAGGACAAAAAGCTTTGCCGTTTATGAAGTAGTAATGGTTTCAAAAAAGCGATATGTCAGCACCCTAACCTTGCTGATGCAAGCAGACTAATAAAATAACGAAAATGTAGCACATATTTCTAACAATATTTTTTTTTAAATCAAAAAAGACCTCCAAGGACACATGCAGCAATATACACAGAGTATACAAAACATTAAGAACACCTATTTCCATGACTGACCATGTGAACCCAGGTGTAAGCTATGATCCCTTATTGATGTCACTTGTTAAATCCACTTCAATCAGGAGGAGACCGATTAAAGAAGGATTTTTAAACCTTGAGACAATTGAGACATGGATTGTGTATGTGTGCCATTCAGAGGGTGAATGGGCAAGACAATCATTTTAAGTGCCTTTGAACAGGGTATGGAAGTAGGTGCCAGGCATACCGGTTTGTGTCAAGAACTGCAACGCTGCTGGGTTTTTCACGGTCAACAGTTTCCCTTGTGTATCAAGAATGGTCCACCACCCAAAGGACATCCAGACAAATTGACACAACATGGGCCAGCATCCCTGTGGAACACTTTGGACACCTTGTAGAGTCCCATGCCCCGACGCATTGAGGCTGTTCTGAGGGAAAAGGGGGGGGCTTTTTTGCCGACATTTACTGACACGGCCATATTCAACGGGTGTTGAGCGTTCGTAAATTCATCAGTTATTCTGCGCTCTGGCACACTCAGGCGAGAGTGCTCTGAAATCGGAGTAGATAGCCAGAGTGAATTTACGAACGCACCCTCATTGCACATACTCTTTATGACAAAAGGGTCTGTGACATATGGGGGTTCCAGAATCACACTTGTTGATATCTCGTGCTGGAACACTGATAGAATAATTTGGTAATTGCTAATTATTACACTCCACTTTATGAAATGTGTTAGAATCCTGAGACTATAATCTAATAATGTGTGTGTGTGTGTGTGTAGGACCAGTAAAGATTATGACATTGTGTTACTATTTAGCAATTTGAGTAGGAGTTAGACCAGACAACAAAGGACAAGGAGAACTGGCTACAGACAACTGAGAAACCAAGATAAAGGGGCCTCCCAATTTAGGGAGGAGAGAAACGGCTAGGCTTGGAAGTGTGTGTGTGTGTGTATGTATGTGTGTGTGTGTGTATGCATGTGTGTGTGTGTGTGTGTGTTTGTGTATGTGTGTGTGTGTGTCCTGATGGTCAGGAGAGCAGTTTTCCAGTGGAAAACTACAGCCCGCCTAAAGAGGGGTGGGATTTTTCCTCTGACGTGTGCGTATAAAAAATATTGTACGATCATTTTGTTTCAGAGCGCTCTCATGAATAAATATGCTGACCATTGCAGGATTGAGTCTTTGTTTAATTTATTTCAACTAAGAGATTTACAACCTTTTGGGAATTATTCGGCTTCAACCATTGAGATAACAAAATTCTCGTGACAAACACTCATTTGGCTCGCATGCAAGGTATCTATCAAACTACTCTACTGAGAAGATATCAGCATGTCAAATGTGTTAAACCTTGTCTTCAAACATCGACCCAAGGGCACCTCTGGCCTCCTTGTGGGTGATTTCCATATTGCACACCAACGAGCATACGCTGTTCCGGAAATTCAGTCCATAAGCACCAGTCCACTCAATTAAGGTCTGCAGGGACCAGAAAACCCAATGATCATTGGGATACGCCTACATATAAACTTTTACCATCAAAAGGATGCACAGTCTGCCTTGGACAATCTGAAAATGGGAAAGAATCAACGGAAGACCAATGCGAATCATGAGGAATCAACGACATCCGTCACTGAGGAAGAGAGGCGTTGAGAATATTGATAAGTCTATTATCAGCCAAGCACAAGAGGTCATGTTTTACGTGTTCTGAGATATTTCGGTCCTCCAAGACTGTTTGTGGGTATGATTATGGTCACGACACAACCCAGGACGCTGCAGGACGAGCCAAGATATTGAATGGTAAGAAGATGGCTGAAGAAAGAGTGACTATCGAACCCTTCAAATCTCATGAACAGCGAGAGGCTGAATTTGGATCCAGGACAAAATAGTTCACCAATCACCAATGTGCACATCAAGAACATTGGCGACAACCTGCAATAATTTTTGTCAAAGTATGGTGGGTTTCTGCCAGATGTGTCTAGTGTAGCCTACTGGTATGTGATCTTATGTTTCGTGCCGGTTTAGTCGGCCTTATTATTGAGTTGAGGATGATTCTGTCCACGTCAGGTCCAGAGAGTCAGGGTCATGATTGATCACAGCAGGACGGCCAGAAGATTCGGCTTCCTCAGTTTAAAGAGGCCTGAAGATGCACAGAAGGTGAGAGAGAGAGATCCCATCCATTATTGTCACTGTCTAGATGTGTTATAGAGCTCAGAGTCTAGGAGCCCAATATCACTGTAGTGCATCTGACCTCCTCAGGCTGTGGATCAGATGAATGGGAAGGAGGTGAACAGGCTGTGGATCCATGTTGGCAGAAGAAATACGAGCGCCAGACGGTGTTGAAACGCAGGTCCACAGAGTCAACCCTGTACGTAAAGAATCTGGATGATAGCTAGGACGATCGTTGTCTCCAGAATGATTTGCCGCTTCGGAACCATCATTAGCGCCAAGGTGATGACGGAGTGCCGCCGAAACAAAGGTTTTAGATTTGTGGCCTTCTCCTCCGCTGAGGACGCCACCAGGGCTTTGAGGGACGTGAACGGCCACATTGTGACCAATAAGCTGCTATTAGTGGCTCCAACAGCACGAGTATCTGAAGAACCGCCACCTGCAGCGGATTGCTAGCGTCATGGCCTCGCCCAACCCAGTTTTCAAACTCAACCAGCCTGAACCTGCCATTCAACAAGCCTTGAACCCTCCTGTGCTCAACACCCACCAGCTGACTGGTCCAGAATATACCAGTCATGCATCCATGCATCATGAGCGCCTCGTCCTCACAGGTGTCTCACAGGATGATCCCTCAGACTATGGGTGAGTATATCTGAGGAAGCCGAATCTTCTGGCCGTCCCGCTGTGATCAACCATGACCCTGACTCAATATAATGGCGCCGGAGAAGATGGCTGCTGTTTTACGGGCTCCTAACCAATTGCGCTATTTTGTGTGTTTTTTCACGATATTTGTAATATATATACAGTGGGGGAAAAAAGTATTTAGTCAGCCACCAATTGTGCAAGTTCTCCCACTTAAAAAGATGAGAGAGGCCTGTAATTTTCATCATAGGTACACGTCAACTATGACAGACAAAATGAGAAAAACGAATCCAGAAAATCACATTGTAGGATTTTTTATGAATTTATTTGCAAATTATGGTGGAAAATAAGTATTTGGTCACCTACAAACAAGCAAGATTTCTGGCTCTCACAGACCTGTAACTTCTTCTTTAAGAGGCTCCTCTGTCCTCCACTCGTTACCTGTATTAATGACACCTGTTTGAACTTGTTATCAGTATAAAAGACCCCTGTCCACAACCTCAAACAGTCACACTCCAAACTCCACTATGGCCAAGACCAAAGAGCTGTCAAAGGACACCAGAAACAAAATTGTAGACCTGCACCAGGCTGGGAAGACTGAATCTGCAATAGGTAAGCAGCTTGGTTTGAAGAAATCAACTGTGGGAGCATTTATTAGGAAATGGACGACATACAAGACCACTGATAATCTCCCTCGATCTGGGGCTCCACGCAAGATCTCACCCCGTGGGGTCAAAATGATCACAAGAATGGTGAGCAAAAATCCCAGAACCACACGGGGGGACCTAGTGAATGACCTGTAGAGAGCTGGGACCAAAGTAACGAAGCCTACCATCAGTAACACACTACGCCGCCAGGGACTCAAATCCTGCAGTGCCAGACGTGTCCCCCTGCTTAAGCCAGTACATGTCCAGGCCTGTCTGAAGTTTGCTAGAGTGCATTTGGATGATCCAGAAGAGGATTGGGAGAATGTCATATGGTCAGATGAAACCAAAATAGAACTTTTTGGTAAAAACTCAACTCGTCGTGTTTGGAGGACAAAGAATGCTGACTTGCATCCAAAGAACACCATACCTACTGTGAAGCATGGGGGTGGAAACATCATGCTTTGGGGCTGTTTTTCTGCAAAGGGACCAGGACGACTGATCCGTGTAAAGGAAAGAATGAATGGGGCCATGTATCGTGAGATTTTGAGTGAAAACCTCCTTCCATCAGTAAGGGCATTGAAGATGAAACGTGGCTGGGTCTTTCAGCATGACAATGATCCCAAACACACCGCCCGGGCAACGAAGGAGTGGCTTTGTAAGAAGCATTTCAAGGTCCAGGAGTGGCCTAGCCAGTCTCCAGATCTCAACCCCATAGAAAATCTTTGGAGGAAGTTGAAAGTCTGTGTTGCCCAGCGATAGCCCCAAAACATCACTGCTCTAGAGGAGATCTGCATGGAGGAATGGGCCAAAATACCAGCAACAGTGTGTGAAAACCTTGTGAAGACTTACAGAAAACGTTTGACCTGTGTCATTGCCAGCAAAGGGTATATAACAAAGTATTGAGAAACTTTTGTTATTGACCAAATACTTATTTTCCACCATAATTTGCAAATAAATTCATAAAAAATCCTACAATGTGACTTTCTGGATTTTTTTCCGTCATTTTGTCTGTCATAGTTGACGTGTACCTATGATGAAAATTACAGGCCTCTCTCATCTTTTTAAGTGGGAGAACTTGCACATTTGGTGGCTGACTAAATACTTGTTTCCCCCACTGTATATATATATATATTTTAATTATTTTGTACATAATGTTTCTGTCTCTTATGACCGAAAAGAGCTTCTGGATATCAGAACAGCGATTACTCACCTCGAACTGGACAAATGTTTTTCTTTAACGAGTCGGACGCGAAGGATTGTTGGATACACTGCACTGTTGGAGCTAGAAACACAAGAATTTCGCTACACCCACAATAACATCTGCTAAACATGTGTATGTGACAAATAAAATTTGATTTGAATAAACTGGATGAGCTCCATTCAAGACAATCCTACCAACGGGACATTAAAAACTGTAATATCTTATGTTTCACCGAGTCGTAGCTGAACGACGACATGGATAATATACAGTTGGCTGACTTTTCCCGTGCATCGGCAAGACAGAACAGCTGCCTCCGGTAAGACAAGGGGTGGCGATCTGTGTCTATTTGTCAAAAACAGTTGGTGCGCAAAATCAAATATGAAGGTTTTATTCTCCTGAGGTAGAGTATCTCATGATAAGCTGTAAACCACACTATTTACCAAGAGAGTTTTCATCTATATGTTTCGTAGCTGTCTATTTACCACCACAAACCAACGCTGGCACTAAGACTACACTCAACGAGCTGTATGAAGCCATAAGCAAACAATAAAATGCTCATCCAGAGGTGGCGCTCCTAGTGGCCGGGGACTTTAATGCAGGGAAACCTAAATCCATTTTACCTCATTTCTACCAGCATGTTACATGTGCAACAAGAGGGGAAAAAAACTCTAGACCTCCTTTGCTCCACACACAGAGACGGGTACAAAGCTCTCCCTCGCCCTCCATTTAGAAAATCTGACCATAATTATATCCTCCTGATTCCTGCTTACAAGCAAAAACTAAAGCAGGAAGTACCAGTGACTCGTTCAATATGGAATGGTCAGATGAAGCGGATCCTAAGCTACAGGACTGTTTTGCTAGCACAGACTGGAGTATGTTCCGGGACTCATCCGATGGCATTGAGGAGTACACCACATCAGTCACTGGCTTCATAAATAAGTGCATCGATGACATTGTCCCCACAGTGACCGTACATACCCCAAACAAAAGCCATGGATTACAGGCATCATCTGTCCTGAGCTAAAGGGTGGAGCTGCCGCTTTCAAGGAGCGGGACTCTAACCCGGACGCTTATAAGAAATCCCGCTATGCCCTCCGACGAACCATCAAACAGGCAAAGCGTCAATACAGGACTAAGATTGAATCCTCCTACACTGGCTCCGACGCTCGTCGGATGTGGCAGGGCTTGCAAACTGTTACGGACTACAAAGGAAAGCCCAGCAACAAACTGCCCAGTGACACAAGCCTACCAGACGAGCTAAATGACTTCTATGTGCTTCGAGGCAAGCAACACTGAAGCATGCATGAGAGCACCAGATGTTCCGGACGACAGTGTGATCACGCTCGCCGTAGCTGATGTGAGTAAGACTTTTAAACAGGTCAACATTCAGAAGGCCGCAGGGCCAGACGGATTACCAGGACGTGTACTCCGAGCATGCGCTGACCAACTGGCAAGTGTCTTCACTGACATTTTCATCATGTCCCTGGCAGAATCTGTAATACCTACATGTTTCAAGCAGACCACCAGTCCCTGTGCCCAAGAATACCAAGGTAATCTGCCTAAATGACTACCGACCCGTAGCACTCACGTCTGTCGCCATGAAGTGCTTTGAAAGGCAGGTCATGGCTCACAACACAATCATCCTAGAAACCCTAGACCCACTCCAATTTGCATACCGCCCCAACAGATCCACAGATGACGCAATGTCTAATGCCCTCAACACTACCCTTTCCCACCTGGACGAAAGGAACACCTACGTGAGAATGCTGTTCATTGACTACAGCTCAGCGTTCAACACCATAGTGCCCTCAAAGCTCATCACTAAGCTAAGGACCCTGGGACTAAACACCTCCCTCTGCAACTGGATCCTGGACTTCCTGACGGGCTGCCCCCAGGGGGTAAGGGTAGACAACATATCCGCCACGCTGATCCTCAACACTTGGGCCCCTCAGGGGTGCGTGCTCAGTCCCCTCATGACTGCATGGCCAGGCACGACTCCAACACCATCATTAAGTTTGCTGACAACACAACGGTGGTAGGCCTGATCACCGACAACGATGAGACAGCCTATAGGGAGGAGGTCAGAGACCTGAAAGTGTGGTGCCAGGACAACAACCTCTCCCTCAACATGATCAAGGCAAAGGAGATGATTGTGGACTACAGGAAAAGGAGGGCCAAGCACGCTCCCTTCTCATTGACAGGACTGTAGTGGAGCAGGTAGAGAGCTTCAAGTTCCTTGGTGTAAACATCACCAACAAATGATAATGGTCCAAACACACCAAGACAGTCGTGAAGAGGGCATGAAAACGCCTATTTCCCCTGTCAGGAGACTGAAAAGATTTGGCATGGGTCCTAAGATCCTCAAAGTTATCCAACTGGACCATCGACAGCATCCTGACTGGTTGCATCACCGCCTGGTATGGCAACTGCTCGGCCTCCGACCGCAAGGCGCTACAGAGGGTAGTTCGTGTCAGAGGAAGGCCCTAAAAATTGCCCAAGACTCAAGCCACCCTAGTCATACAGTGCATTCTGAAAATATTCCGACCCTTGACTTTTTCCACAGTTACGTTACAGCGTGTTCTAAAATGGATTAAATTACTTTTTTTCCTCATCAATCTACACACAATACCACATAATGCCAAAGCAAAAACATGTTCAGAAATGTTTGCTAATTTATAAAAACATCACTTATTTACATAAGTATTCAGACCCTTTGCTATGAGACTCGAAATTGAGCTCAGGTGCATCCTGTTTCCATTGATCATCCTTGAGATGTTTCTACAACTTGATTGGAGTCCACCTGCGGTAAATTCAATTGATTGGATATGATTTGGAAAGGCACACACCTATCTATATAAGGTCCCACAGTTGACAGTACATGTCAGAGCAAAAACCAAGCCATGAGGTGGAAGGAATTGTCCGTAGAGCTCCGAGACAAGATTATGTCGAGGCACAGATCTGGGGAAGGGCAGCAAAAAATGTCTGCAGCATTGAAGGTCCCCAAGAACACAGTGACCTCCATCATTCTTAAATGGAAGAAGTTTGGAACCACCAAGACTCTTCCTAAAGCTGGTAATCAGGGAGGTGACCAAGAACCCGATGGTCATTTTGACATGGCTCCAGAGTTTCTCTGTGAAGATGGGAGAATCTTCCAGAAGGACAACCATCTCTGCAGCACTCCACCAATTAGGCCTTCATGGTAGAGTGGCCAGATGGAAGCCACTCCTCAGTAAAAGGCACATGACAGCCCGCTTGGAGTTTGCCAAAAGTCATCTAAAGACTCTCATACCATGAGAAACAAGATTCTCTGGTCTGATGAAACCAAGATTAAACTCTTTGGCCTGAATGCCAAGCGTCACATCTGGAGGAAACCTGGCACCATCCCTACGGTGAAGCATGGTGGTGGCAGCATCATGCTGTGGGGATGTTTTTCAGCGACAGGGACTGGGAGATAGTCAGGATCGAGGGAAAGATGAACAGAGCAAAGTACAGAGAGATCCTTGATGAAAACCTGCTCCAGATCGCTCAGGACCTCAGACTGGGGCAAAGACAACGCAGGAGTGGCTTCGGGACAAGTCTCTCAATGTCCTTGAGTGGCCCAGCCAGAGCGAACATCTCTGGAGAGAACTGAAAATAGCTGTGAAGCAACACTCCCCATCCAACCTGACAGCGCTTGAGAGGATCTGCATAGAAGAATGAGAGAAACTCCCCAAATACAGCTGTGCCAAGCTTGTAGCGTCATACCCAAGAAGACTCGAGGCTGTAATCGCTGCCAAAGGTGCTTCAACAAAGTACTGAGTAAAGTGTCTGAATACTTATGTAAATGTGATATTTCAGTTGTTTTGTTTTTTATAAAATGTACAAAAATGTCTAAAAAACTGTTTTTGCTTTGTCATTATGGGGTATTGTGTGTTGATTGATGAGGGGAAAAAACAATGTAATCCCATTTTAATTAGAATAAGGCTGTAACGTAACAAAATGTGGGAAAAGTCAAGGGGTCTGAATACTTTCCGAATGCACTGTAGACTGTTCTCTCTGCTACCGCACTGCAAGCAGTACCGGAGCGCCAAGTCTAGGTCCAAAAGGCTTCTGAACAGCTTCTACCCCCAAGCCATTAGACTGCTGAACAGCTTCTACCCCCAAGCCATTAGACTGCTGAACAGCTTCTACCCCCAAGCCATTAGACTGCTGAACAGCTTCTACCCCCAAGCCATTAGACTGCTGAACAGCTTCTACCCCCAAGCCATTAGACTGCTGAACAGCTTCTACCCCCAAGCCATTAGACTGCTGAACAGCTTCTACCCCCAAGCCATAAGACTCCTGAACAGCTTACCAGGACTATTTGCATTAAACCCCCCCCCCCTTTCGTTTTTTTTACACTGCCACTCGCTGTTTATTATCCATTAACTATGCTGTCCCTTTTCCCCTACCTACATGTACACTACCAGTCAGACGTTTAGACACACCTGCTCATTCAAGGGTTTTTCTTTATTTTTTACATTGTAGAATAATAGTGAAGACATCAAAACTATGAAATAACACATATGGAATCATGAAGTAACCAAAAAAAAAAAGTGTTAAACAAATCAAAATATATTTTAAGATTTTTCAAATAGCCACCCCTTTGCCTTGATGACAGCTTTGCACACTCTTGGCATGTGTTATTTCATAGTGTTGATGTCTCACTATTATTCTACAATGTAGAAAATAGTCACACCCCCCCCCCCCAGGCCCTGCGTGCCAAAGTGGAGGAAGAAGCCGCTGTCTACGAAGTCCACCTGACAGCCAGTTTCAGGGAAACTAGAGACAACTTTTTAAAAAAGAATTTCAGAAAAAGCCTTGGAAAATAATAATAATATGCCATTTAGCAGACGCTTTTATCCAAAGCGACTTACAGTCATTCGTGCATACATTTTTGTGTATGGGTGGTCCCGGGGATATGCAGTTGCTTTAAGTGAATACATGATTGCCTCTCTCTGGTTTAAAATAAGGTTAAGTTGAAGGTCAAGGTTGAAGAGTTGTAGGAGCTGGATGTATAAAGGTCAGTAGTGGTTTGGGAGTGTGCATGTATGCTTGCTAATGTGCTTTAGTGTTAACGTGCGTGTGCATGTCCATTTGTCTGTTCCCATATAGCCCTAGTCCGACAGCAGTTTGGTCCTGTAGTCACTCCTCCACTCCCTGTAACCTTCTGCACAACTGATTATCCCTGTCCATCACCTGTCCTGTGAGCTCACCGTCTCCATTACACAGCCACCACCTGATCAATAATCCCATTAGAATTCTTAATAGCCTTTTATTTGTTTGGGTTGAGTTCTGATGGAGCGTGCCATTCCATGATTCATTCATAATTCATCTGGACTAGCTTGATTGATCTTTCAATGTGGTGAATCCAAAATGCACACAGTCGCTCTGGGTTCATGGTTATAGAGGTTGAATGAGGTGCCATGATGTCATGGCGTATGACACAGTAGCCACGCCTCTCCCTCTCCCACAAACACACATCAGCTACACACACACACACACACACACACGTGTACCTTGATGTCGTTGTCGATGCCTCCAGACAGGATCTGGTCGCTGGTGTCGTTGAATGTGACGGCCAACACCTGGTAGGTGTTCTGGAATGTATGGACCGCCCCCTTCTTACGGATGTCCCACAGCTACAACACACACATAACTTCCTGATGTCCCACAGCTACAACACACATATAACTTCCTGATGTCCCACAGCTACAACACACATATAACTTCCTGATGTCCCACAGCTACAACACACATATAACTTCCTGATGTCCCACAGTTACAACACACATATAACTTCCTGATGTCCCACAGTTACAACACATATATAACTTCCTGATGTCCCACAGTTACAACACACATATAACTTCCTGATGTCCCACAGCTACAACACACATATAACTTCCTGATGTCCCACAGCTACAACACACATATAACTTCCTGATGTCCCACAGCTACAACACACATATAACTTCCTGATGTCCCACAGCTACAACACACATATAACTTCCTGATGTCCCACAGTTACAACAGCAGTCAACCAACACTCACAGGTTGTGCGGGGTAGGCTTTAGTTCCAGCCCAACATTAACACATTTACATTTGAGTCATTTAGCAGACGCTCTTATCCAGAGCGACTTACAGTTAGTGCATTCATCTTAAGATAGCTAGTTGAGATAAGCAAATATCACTGTCGGTCAATTATTTACTGTTCCTCAAAGCAGCTTTCAATTAATATATCAGTTAAATCAGGTGTCTTTGTACTAGGCTGGAACTGCAGCCTGCACACCCAGGTTGCTGTCTGGGACCAGGGTTGAACGACATCGGTCGCCATGGTTACCTTGACGGTTCCGTCGTCGCTGCCGGTACAGACGAGCTGAGGCCCGCGGCGAGCAGGATAGCAGGAGTTAACGAAGGAGGTGTGGCCTTTCAGACGCTTGATCCTCTCGCCCGTTTCACTGTCCCACACTCCCACAGTCTTATCTGTGCTGGCACTGAACAGCAGGCTACACACAGGGACAGGGCCAGAAAACACACGTCATATTGTCCCCAACATGTTGTCAACAACAATAACAATAACCGTCACACAACATCACATTTTTCCTGACCTGAGCGAGTGTGTTGTGTGTGTGTGTTGTGTTGTGTGTGTTGTGTGTGTGTTGTGTGTGTGTGTGTGTTTTGTGTGTGTGTTGTGTGTGTGTGTGTGTGTGTGTGCGTGTATAGCCTACCTGCCGTCTGTGTTGTAGTGAAGCTCCATCACAGCTCCACTGTGTCCTTTCAGGGTGGCAAAGTTATCACAGTCCCCGTACACATTCCACATCACTGTAGAGAGAGAGAGGGAGATGGATAAGTTATCACAGTCCCCGTACACATTCCACATCACTGTAGAGAGAGGGAGATGGATAAGTTATCACAGTCCCCGTACACATTCCACATCACTGTAGAGAGAGAGAGGGAGATGGATAGGTTATCACAGTCCCCGTACACATTCCACATCACTGTAGAGAGAGAGAGGGAGATGGATAAGTTATCACAGTCCCCGTACACATTCCACATCACTGTAGAGAGAGAGAGGGAGATGGATAGGTTATCACAGTCCCTGTACACATTCCACATCACTGTAGAGAGAGAGGGAGATGGATAGGTTATCACAGTCCCCGTACACATTCCACATCACTGTAGAGAGAGAGAGGGAGATGGATAGGTTATCACAGTCCCCATACACATTCCACATCACTGTAGAGAGAGAGGGAGATGGATAGGTTATCACAGTCCCCGTACACATTCCACATCACTGTAGAGAGAGAGAGGGAGATGGATAGGTTATCACAGTCCCCGTACACATTCCACATCACTGTAGAGAGAGAGAGGGAGATGGAT
This sequence comes from Coregonus lavaretus, assembly GCF_964263955.1. Taxonomy (NCBI): domain Eukaryota; kingdom Metazoa; phylum Chordata; class Actinopteri; order Salmoniformes; family Salmonidae; genus Coregonus; species Coregonus lavaretus. Next base: position 4,380,032 of record NC_139994.1, read on the forward strand.
AGGTTATCACAGTCCCCGTACACATTCCACATCACTGTAGAGAGAGAGGGAGATGGATAGGTTATCACAGTCCCCGTACACATTCCACATCACTGTAGAGAGAGATGGATAGGTTATCACAGTCCCCGTACACATTCCACATCACTGTAGAGAGAGAGGGAGATGGATAGGTTATCACAGTCCCCGTACACATTCCACATCACTGTAGAGAGAGATGGATAGGTTATCACAGTCCCCGTACACATTCCACATCACTGTAGAGAGAGAGGGAGATGGATAGGTTATCACAGTCCCCGTACACATTCCACATCACTGTAGAGAGAGAGGGAGATGGATAGGTTATCACAGTCCCCGTACACATTCCACATCACTGTAGAGAGAGAGAGGGAGATGGATAGGTTATCACAGTCCCCGTACACATTCCACATCACTGTAGAGAGAGAAGGAGATGGATAGGTTATCACAGTCCCCGTACACATTCCACATCACTGTAGAGAGAGAGAGGGAGATGGATAGGTTATCACAGTCCCCGTACACATTCCACATCACTGTAGAGAGAGAGGGAGATGGATAGGTTATCACAGTCCCCGTACACATTCCACATCACTGTAGAGAGAGAGAGGGAGATGGATAGGTTATCACAGTCCCCGTACACATTCCACATCACTGTAGAGAGAGAGAGGGAGATGGATAGGTTATCACAGTCCCCGTACACATTCCACATCACTGTAGAGAGAGGGAGATGGATAAGTTATCACAGTCCCCATACACATTCCACATCACTGTAGAGAGAGATGGATAGGTTATCACAGTCCCCGTACACATTCCACATCACTGTAGAGAGAGAGGGAGATGGATAGGTTATCACAGTCCCCGTACACATTCCACATCACTGTAGAGAGAGAGAGGGAGATGGATAAGTTATCACAGTCCCCGTACACATTCCACATCACTGTAGAGAGAGAGAGGGAGATGGATAGGTTATCACAGTCCCCGTACACATTCCACATCACTGTAGAGAGAGAGGGAGATGGATAGGTTATCACAGTCCCCGTACACATTCCACATCACTGTAGAGAGAGAAGGAGATGGATAGGTTATCACAGTCCCCGTACACATTCCACATCACTGTAGAGAGAGAGAGGGAGATGGATAAGTTATCACAGTCCCCGTACACATTCCACATCACTGTAGAGAGAGAGAGGGAGATGGATAAGTTATCACAGTCCCCGTACACATTCCACATCACTGTAGAGAGAGAGAGGGAGATGGATAAGTTATCACAGTCCCCGTACACATTCCACATCACTGTAGAGAGAGAGAGGGAGATGGATAGGTTATCACAGTCCCCATACACATTCCACATCACTGTAGAGAGAGAGGGAGATGGATAAGTTATCACAGTCCCCGTACACATTCCACATCACTGTAGAGAGAGAGGGAGATGGATAAGTTATCACAGTCCCCGTACACATTCCACATCACTGTAGAGAGAGAGAGGGAGATGGATAAGTTATCACAGTCCCCGTACACATTCCACATCACTGTAGAGAGAGAGAGGGAGATGGATAAGTTATCACAGTCCCCGTACACATTCCACATCACTGTAGAGAGAGAGAGGGAGATGGATAAGTTATCACAGTCCCCGTACACATTCCACATCACTGTAGAGAGAGAGAGGGAGATGGATAGGTTATCACAGTCCCCGTACACATTCCACATCACTGTAGAGAGAGAGGGAGATGGATAAGTTATCACAGTCCCCGTACACATTCCACATCACTGTAGAGAGAGATAAGGAGATGGATAAGTTATCACAGTCCCCGTACACATTCCACATCACTGTAGAGAGAGAGAGGGAGATGGATAGGTTATCACAGTCCCCGTACACATTCCACATCACTGTAGAGAGAGAGGGAGATGGATAGGTTATCACAGTCCCCGTACACATTCCACATCACTGTAGAGAGAGAGGGGGAGATGGATAAGTTATCACAGTCCCCGTACACATTCCACATCACTGTAGAGAGAGAGAGGGAGATGGATAAGTTATCACAGTCCCCGTACACATTCCACATCACTGTAGAGAGAGAGGGAGATGGATAGGTTATCACAGTCCCCGTACACATTCCACATCACTGTAGAGAGAGAGAGGGAGATGGATAAGTTATCACAGTCCCCGTACACATTCTACATCACTGTAGAGAGAGAGAGGGAGATGGATAAGTTATCACAGTCCCCGTACACATTCCACATCACTGTAGAGAGAGAGAGGGAGATGGATAAGTTATCACAGTCCCCGTACACATTCCACATCACTGTAGAGAGAGAGAGGGAGATGGATAGGTTATCACAGTCCCCGTACACATTCCACATCACTGTAGAGAGAGAGAGGGAGATGGATAAGTTATCACAGTCCCCGTACACATTCCACATCACTGTAGAGAGAGAGGGAGATGGATAGGTTATCACAGTCCCCGTACACATTCCACATCACTGTAGAGAGAGAGGGAGATGGATAGGTTATCACAGTCCCCGTACACATTCCACATCACTGTAGAGAGAGAGAAGGAGATGGAGAGAGATAAGATAGAGATGGATGAGTGTTGTTGCCAACTAGTCAAGTGAGCGAGAGTATGGTGTGTGTGTGTATTTATAATATGTACGTTAGGTATGGGCATTTGAAATAATTTCACATTCAAATAAAATCATGACATTTTTTTCAGATATCCATATATTCGAAATACATGTGTTAAAAAATCATTTTTTTTTAAACTTGGGAACTGGCTTGCTGCGCACAACTTGGGAGAGAAGTGCTGCTCTGCTTGTATCAGTGTCCACAGGGGCCTTTGAGTTTGACACGGGGGGGGGAGAGAAGTGCTGCTCTGCTTGTATCAGTGTCCACAGGGGCCTTTGAGTTTGACACGGGGGGAGAGAGAGAGACAGACAGAGAGAGAGTTGCCCTAGTTAGACTAACTTGTAGATGCTATAGGTTATCCATCATTCCATCTGGTAGTGCCCGTTTTGACCACATTAAATCAATATAAAGAAGCTAGCTAAGACAGCCAGTTTTGTTAGCCAGCTAGCTAGCTTTGCTACCTAGGCTCAAATTGAGGCTATTTTCCTGCACTTCCCGTCCTTGTCTACAACAACTCCATTCAGATTAAACAACAGCCTACCTGTTGGTTGATCATTGTAGCCTACTCCTTTAACTAACTTAAATTACGTAATTTTAATTCCGTCTTGCATTAATTAGAGATCTCCCACCTTGCTTGCTACCCATGGAGCCACTGAATGTAGACAGCACCACTTTGATTGGCCGAGAATAACAACAAACGCGTGAAACCCGTGTAGGCCTGTCTTTTTATGGGGCACACATCATAAACTAGCTACATTTAAAAGTTGTTGTTGTTTTTCAAATGTCATATATGCTTAAATGTAGCGCTGTGGAAAGAATTAAGAGACCACTGCAAAATTATCAGTTTCTCTGGTTTTACTATTTATAGGTATGTGTTTGGGTAAAAATAACATTTTTGTTTTATTCTATAAACTACTGACAACATTTCTCCCAAATTCCAAATAAAAATATTGTCATTTAGAGCATTTATTTGCAGAAAATGACAACTGGTCAAAATAACAGACCTTGAATAATGCAAAGAAAAGTTCATGTTCATTTTTAAACAACACAATAGTAATGTTTTAACTTAGGAAGTTCAGAAATCAATATTTGGTGGAATAACCCTGATTTTCAATCACAGCTTTCATGCGTCTTGGCATGCTCTCCCCCAGTCTTTCACGTTGATGTTGGGTGACTTTATGCCACTCCTGGCGCAAAAATTCAAGCAGCTCGGCTTTGTTTGATGGCTTGTGACCATCCATCTTCCTCTTGATCCCATTCCAGAAGTTTTCAATGGGGTTCAGGTCTGGAGATTGGGCTGGCCATGACAGGGTCTTGATCTGGTGGTCCTCCATCCACACCTTGATTGACCTGGCTGTGGCATGGCGCATTGTCCTGCTGGAAAAACCAATCCTCAGAGTTGGGGAACAATGTCAGAGCAAAAGGATGCAAGTTTTCTTCCAGGACAACCTTGTACGTGGCTTGATTCATGCATCCTTCAGAAAGACAAATCTGCCCGATTCCAGCCTTGCTGAAGCACCCCCAGATCATCACCGATCCTCCACCAAATTTCACAGTGGGTGCGCAACACTGTGGCGTGTAGGCCTCTCCAGGTCTCCGTCTAACCATTAGACGACCAGGTGTTGGGCAAAGCTGAAAATTGGACTCATCTGATAAGATGACCTTACTCCAGTCCTCTACGGTCCAATCCTTATGGTCTTTTGCAAACCTCAGCCTGGCTCTTCTTTGCTTCTCATTGATGAATGGCTTTTTTTCTAGCTTTGCACGACTTCAGCCCTGCCCCTAGGAGCCTGTTTCGAACCGTCCTCGCCGTGCACTTCACCCCAGCTGCCATTTGCCATTCTTTTTGTAGGTCACTTGATGTCATCCTACAGTTGTTGAGTGACATTCGAATGAGTTGGCGGTCATCCCGGTCAGTAGAGAGTCATTTTCGCCCTCTGCCGGTCTGTAGCTTTGTTGTCCCCAATGTCTGCTGCTTGACCTTGTTCTTATGAACCGCTGTCTTTGAAATTTTAAGGATGGAAGCAACCTGACGCTCACTGTATCCCTCTGCCAGTAAAGCCAGAATTGAACCCTTCTTTTCCTCACTCAAAACTTTCCTTTTCAACTCTTTTGGCATGGTCTATAGTTATTTTTTGATTAATATTACTTTTGAGGTACTATTAGCACTGTTTTTGCCATCCAGCTGGTCCTATTGCAAGAGGATAGTGATGACCACAGCAGTGGTTTTTATACTTTCCCTTGTTAAATAAGATTTGGTTCATGTGATCACCTAATCAGTACCTAATTCAGTAGAATGAGGTGTGCCTGTGTTGGAATTCAACAGACACTGGAATGGAATGACTGTCGTACATGTAGAGATGCTGATTTAAGAAAAATTTGCAGTGGTCTCTTAATTTTTTCCAGAGCTGTATGTATGTATATATATATATATATATAAAGTAAGTGTATAACTTACAGATGAGCCGGTCATAGCCAGAGGAGGCCAGTGTGGCCCCGTTAGGATGGAACTTGCAGCAGTAGACCTCCCCCTCATGGCCACACATCAACATGATGGGAGCC
>NC_139994.1:4385431-4402931 GCF_964263955.1 Coregonus lavaretus
AGGGCGATGATGAGCAGCAGCAGCTAAAAAAAGAGGCAGTTAACCTCCACAGGACACACACAAGAAGAAGAAGAAGAAATAGAAAACAGTAAGGACCACAGAATGAAATAGAATACAATGTTTTATAATGCTATCTCTATGGTAAGGATAGAACGAACACAATGTTTTCTATTGCTAGCTCTATGGTAAGGATAGAACGAACACAATGTTTTCTATTGCTAGCTCTATGGTAAGGATTGCTTGACGCCAGGGGTAGGTCTCAATAGTGTTCAGTGGCTTTCTCCACTCATCTCCTTCCCCTTCGTCTGCACGGATTCGTGAGATCTCTCTCTCTCTCTCTCTCTCTCTCTCTCTCTCTCTCTCTCTCTCTCTCTCTCTCTCTCTCTCTCTCTCTCTCTCTCTCTCTCTCTCTCTCTCTCTCTCTCTCTCTCTCTCTCTCTCTCTCCTGTGTGTGAGGTATTTATCACTCCTGTAAAATGTAAGACTTGGGCTAACACCCCCCCCCCCCCCCCCCCCCCCCCCCAGTCACAATGGTGACCATGTCTGTCTGTCTCTCTGTCCCAAGACACAAGTTTAATTAGCGACACATTGCAGAATAACCGACATACTGTATCTTTAGACATTTTATTTGTTGATTGATGTAGTGATAGCATTGATATAAAACTCTAGCAATGTGATACACCCCTGATTGACACTACTGTTTTGTCTTTCGTTGTCTCTTCCTCCCCTTCCCTCAGGAGAAGAAGAGGAAGAGGGACAGGAAGGAGGCTGACAGTGACAGCAGCAGCAGTGGAACCAGCCAGGCCAAACGAGGACGCCATGACAACAGAGAGGACAGGAAGAAGAAGAGGAAGAAACACAAGTCCCACAAACACAGCTGAGACTGATCTGACGGACCGACACACAGCTGAGACTGATCTGCCGGACCGACACACAGCTGAGACTGATCTGACGGACCGACACACAGCTGAGACTGATCTGCCGGACCGACACACAGCTGAGACTGATCTGCCGGACTGACACACAGCTGAGACTGATCTGCCGGACCGACACACAGACGGACTGACACATTACACTGTAAACACACACAGTTTCACTATAAACACACACAAATTACACTCTAAACACACAGCATAGACGTGGATGGACACACACGCACACAACAAGCCTCTAAGCCCCCTCTCCTAACCCCTCCTTCCCCAAGACCCTACTGTCTGATGTTAACAGGTCCATAGAAACCTGATAGGAAGCTCTCCTAACAGAAGGCTAGGTAGATACAAGTGCCTTGGCAAAGTATTCAGACCCCTTGACTTTTTCCACATTTTGTTATGTTACAACCTTATTCTAAAATTGATTAAAAAAAAAAAATCCCTCATCAATCTACATACAATAACCCATAATAACAAAGCAAAAACAGGTTTTTAGAAATTTCTGCTAATTTATTAAAAGTAAAAAACGGAAATATATTACATTTACATAAGTATTCAGACCCTTTACTCAGTACTTTGTTAAAGCACCTTAGGCAGCGATTACAGCCTTGAGTCTTCTTGGGTATGACGCTACAAGCTTGGCACACCTGTATTTGGGGAGTTTCTCCCATTCTTCTCTGCAGATCCTCTCGAGTGCTGTCAGGTTGGATGGGGAGCGTTGATGCACAGCTATTTTCAGGTCTCTCCAAAGATGTTCAAGTCCGGGCTCGGTTGGGCCACCCAAGGACATTCAGAAACTTGTCCCGAAGCCACTCCTGCGCTGTCTTGGCTGTGTGCTTAGGGTCGTTGTCCTGTTGGAAGGTCAACCTTCGCCCCAGTCTGAGGTTCTGAGCGCTCTAGAGCAGGTTTTCATGAAGGATCTCTCTGTACTTTGCTCCGTTCATCTTTCCCTCAATCCTGACTAGTCTCCCAGTCCCTGCCGCTGAAAAACATCACCATATGCTTCATCATAGGGATGGTGCCAGGTCTGCTCCAGACATGACACTTGGCATTCAGGCCAAAGAGTTCAATCTTGGTTTCATCAGACCAGAGAATCTTGTTCTCATGGTCTGAGAGTCTTTAGGTGCCTTTTGGCAAACTCCAAGCGGGCTGTCATGCCTTTTACTGAGGAGTGGCTTCCGTCTGGCCACTCTATCATAAAGGCCTAATTGGTGGGGTGCTGCAGAGATGGTTGTCCTTCTGGAAGGTTCTCCCATCTCCGCAGAGGAACTCTAGAGCTCTGTCAGAGTGACCATCGGGCACTTGGTCACCTCCCTGACCAAGGCCCTTCTCCCCCGATTGCTCAGTTTGGCCGGGCGGCCAGCTCTAAGAAGAGTCTTGGTGGTTCCAAAGTTCTTCCATTTAAGAATGATGGAGGCCACTGTGTTCAATGCTGCATAAATGTTTTTGGTACCCTTCCCCAGATCTGTGCCTCGACACAATCCTGTCTCGGAGCTCTACGGACAATTCCTTCTACCTCATGTCTTGGTTTTTGCTCTGACATGCACTGTTAACTGTGGGACCTTATATAGACAGGTGTGTGCCTTTCCAAATCATGTCCAATCAATTGAATTTACCACAGGTGGACTCCAATCAGGTTGTAGAAATATATCAAGGATGTTCAATGGAAACAGGATGCACCTGAGCTCAATTTCGAGTCTCATAGCAACGGTCTGAATACTTATGTAAATAAGGTATTTCAGTTTTTTTTATTTTTAATACATTTACAAAAATGTCTAAAACCTGTTTTTGCTTTGTCATTATGGGGTATTTTGTGTACATTGCTGAGGAATTGTTTTTATTTAACAACAATTTAATCCATTTAGGAATAAAGCTGTAACGTAACAAAATGTGGAAAGGTCAAGGGAATTGAATACTTCCCGAATGCACTGTATATCCAGTTCCCTCAGATCTATTATGAAAACTGAGGAGAGTAGTGTTGTTTTCCGACCAGACCTACCGTATGGGTGTCTCCAGATCTCACAACGCCTGGAGAAGTGTTTAACATCTCAGGAAGCATGTTATCAAGACGCTGTAATCTGTACAGGCCTGTGCTGTGTTAGCAATGCCTGCATCTGGCACACACCCTCTGGCTTTACTGCATGTAGAGAGGTAGAACCAATCCACCCGTCTTCACTGGCCAGGTTAGACACCAATGTGTTATCATTTAAGCACTGGACCACATTTCTTTTGTTTTATTATTCCTCTATTTAAATCAATAAATAATAATTCCATGACAGAATATTAAAAGGCTATTTGAGACGCCGCCTTTAATTGGAAGTTTTATGGTATATGATCAAACAGACATCAACTTCATGCTATGGAGATATCCTGTTGGTACTTGCCTGTTATTGTGTGTCGCAACCATGTCACCCAGTTCTTGAAGGGGTGTGTGTGTGTGTGTGTGTGTGTGTGTGTGCGCACGTGCGCATGCGTTTGTGTAATATGGTCCATATTCCTGTATGTAAACTATGTGGGTCTTTATTAAAGGTTTTAACAGTCAAGTTGTTTGTGGTCCGTATGGTCTCAATGTGGTCACAAAGCTTTCATAACAATAACAATCCGGACATACCCCAATCAAAAACCCTGGATGAACGGAGACATCCTTACCATGCTGAGAGCCGTACTGCAGCATTCAATGTCAGCAGAACGAATCTCGATGACTCGGTGGCGCACGACGCATAGAAGGCAAGCAGGTACGAGCTCCGCAAATCCATTAGGGACGCAAAAAGACAATACAGACTCAAACTTGAATTGATGTTTGACAACTCAGACTCGTGACGCAAGACTACAGGCTATCACAGACTACAAAGGCAAATCCAGCTGTGTGAGGCCCACTGAAGCCTCCCTCCCAGACGAGCTTAACACATTCTATGCTCGCTACGAGCAATACCAATCCATCCAGGAATACTCTCGCTGCTCCGGACGACCAGGTGCTTTTGCTCTCTGAGGCTGAAGCGAGGAAAACTCTCAAATAGAATGAATACAGTGGCTTGCAAAAGTATTCACCCCCCTTGGCATTTTTCCTATTTTGTTGCCTTACAACCTGGAATTAAAATGGATTTTTTGGGGGTTTGTAACATTTGATTTACACAACATGCCTACCACTTTGAAGATGCAAAATATTTTTAAAGAAATAAGACAAAAAAACAGAACTTGAGCGTATATATCTATTCACCCCCCCCCAAGTCAATACTTTGTAGAGCCACCTTTTGCAGCAATTACAGCTGCAAGTCTCTTGGGGTATGTCTCTATAAGCTTGGCACATCTAACCACTGGGATTTTTGCCCATTCTTTAAGGCAAAACTGCTCCAGCTCCTTCAAGTTGGATGGGTTCCGCTGGTGTACAGCAATCTTTAAGTCATACCACAGATTCTCAATTGGATTGAGGTCTGGGCTTTGACTAGGCCATTCCAAGACATTTAAATGTTTCCCCTTAAACCACTCAAGTGTTGCTTTAGCAGTATGCTTAGGGTCATTGTCCTGCTGGAAGGTGAACCTCTGGAAGACTGAAACAGGTTTCCCTCAAGAATTTCCCTGTATTTAGCGCCATCCATCATTCCTTCAATTCTGACCATTTTCCCAGTCCCTGCCGATGAAAAACATCCTCACAGCATGATGCTGCCACCACCATGCTTCACTGTGGGGATGGTGTTCTCGGGGTGATGAGAGGTGTTGGTTTGCGCCAGACATAGTGTTTTCCTTGATGGCCAAAAAGCTCAATTTTAGTCTCATCTGACCAGAGTACCTTCTTCCACATGTTTGGGGAGTCTCCCACATGCCTTTTGGCAAACACCAAACGTGTTTGCTTATTTTTTTCTTTAAACAATGGCTTTTTTCTGGTTACTCTTCCGTAAAGCCCAGCTCTGTGGAGTGTACGGCTTAAAGTGGTCCTATGGACAGATACTCCAATCTCCGCTGTGGAGCTTTGCAGATCCTTCAGGGTTATCTTTGGTCTCTTTGTTGCCTCTCTGATTAATGCCCTCCTTGCCTGGTCCGTGAGTTTTGGTAGGCGGCCCTCTCCTGACAGGTTTGTTGTGGTGCCATATTCTTTCCATTTTTTAATAATGGATTTAATGGTGCTCAGTGGGATGTTCAAAGTTTCTGATATTTTTTTATAACCCAACCCTGATCTGTACTTCTCCACAACTTTGCCCCTGACCTGTTTGGAGAGCTCCTTGGTCTTCATGGTGCCGCTTGCTTGGTGGTGCCCCTTGCTTAGTGGTGTTGCAGACTCTGGGGCCTTTCAGAACAGGTGTATATATACTGAAATCATGTGACACTTAGATTGTACACAGGTGGACTTTATTTAACTAATTATGTGACTTCTGAAAGTAATTGGTTGCACCAGATCTTATTTAGGGGCTTCATAGCAAAGGTGGTGAATACATATGCACGCACCACTTTTCCGTTATTTATTTTATTTTGAATTTCTTGAAACAAGTAATTCTTTTCATTTCACTTCACCAATTTGGACTATTTTGTGCATATCCATTACATGAAATTCAAATAAAAATCAATTTAAATTACAGGTTGTAATGCAACAAAATAGGAAAACGCGAAGGGGGATGAATACTTTTGCAAGGCACTGTACTCACAAAGCCGCCGGCCCAGATGGCATCCCTGGCCGTGTCCTCAGATTGTGTGCTGACCAGCAGGCGGGCATCTTCTCTGTCCCGGTCCCTGTCCCTGTCCCTGTCCCTGTCCCTGTCCCAGGCTGAAATTCCCACTTGTTTCAAGGAGACCAACATCATCCCAGTGTCTAAGAAAACCAAGGTGACATGCCCAAATGACTATTGCCCCGTCACACTCACCCCTGTCATCATGAAGTGCTTCGAGAGGCTGGTCATGACCCACATCAAGGCCAGCATGCCAGGCAGCTGGACCCACTCCAAAGCCCTGGGTCTGGACACTACCCTCTGCAACTGGATTTTGGACTTCCAGCGGGTGGTGAAGATGGCCCAGTACATCACTGGGTCCGTGTTCCCACCCATCTAGGACATCTACTTAAAACGGTGCCTGAGGAAGTCCCACAGCATGATCAAGGACCCCACGCACCACAGCCATGAGCTGTTCACTCCCTTCCCATCAGGCAGACAGTATCGGAGCATGAGGTCTGATACCAACAGGCTCAGAGACAGACAGTTTCAATCTACAAGCCATCAGACTGCTGAACACTTGAACTGAACTGACCACCTGAGCTGACTCTCCGCACCTTAGCACACATGCACTCACTCACGCACAAACCTACACAGACACACACACACACACACACACACACACACACACACACACACACACACACACACACACACACATACATACATACATACATACATACATACATACATACATACATACATACATACATACATACATACATTCATGCTACACACACATCACAATTGCTGCTACCAGACTGTTATTTACTATTGCTAATACTGAACAACTTAAACAGCCTAATCCCCTTTTTCTCTGATACCCGTGTAAATATTGGACTGTAACTTGCCTTCCTGTATTATACTGATGCTAAAATGTTTATTCTATTCTACTGAGCCATTTACTTTTAACGTTCGTATTCTTATATTTTATTATTTCTTATTGTTGTTGCATTGTTGAAAAGGAACCTGCAAGTAAGCATTTCGTTGGACTGTGTGTATACCATGTGTATCCCATACAACTAATACAACTTTAAACTGAAACTTTAAACTAAACCCAGCTAGCACATTTGGTTCCTTGGAAGTTGTGGGAACTTACGTTTTTGGTTTCCCATTGGTTCTAGGAACGAAGCCATAAGTTTCCTGACCGGTAAAACAGAAAGGTCTTTAAACATTCTGAGAACAGAAGTGAAAATGTTGCCTGTTCTGGGAACATTCTGTTTTTGTTGCAGGGATGTTCTGAGAACGTTTTACTATGGTTCCCTGAAAGTTTTCCTGGGAGGTTTTATTAATGTTCTGAGAGCAGAGATTATAGGTTATTTAAAGGTTTTTGGTAACTTCCTTAAAACTTTTAGGTAACTTCCTTAAAACTTTAACTGAATGTTTCAAGAAGACTTTTAATAATAACACTGCTAGTTTAGGTCTGTTTTGAACTCCAAGCACAGATCTGACACCGCCTGGTATAGAGGTCGTGGATGGCAGGAAGCTTGGCCCCAGTGATGTACTGGGCCGTACGCACTACCCTCTGTAGTGCCTTGCGGTCAGTGGCCGAGCAGTTGAAATACCAGGCGGTGATGCATCCAGTCAGGATGCTCTCGATGGTGCAGCTGTAGAACCTTTTAAGGATCTGAGGACCCATGCCAAATATTTTCAGTCTCCTGAGGGGGAATAGGCTTTGTCATACCCTCTTCACGACTGTCTTGGTGTGTTTGGACCATGATAGTTCGTTGGTGATGTGGACACCAAGGAACTTGAAGTTCTCAACCTGTTCCACTACAGCCCGTCGATGAGAATGGGGGCGTGCTCAGTCCTCTTTTTTTTTCTCCTGTAGTCCACAATCATCTCCTTTGTCTTGGTCATGTTGAGGGAGAGGTTGTTGTCCTGGCACCACACGGCCAGGTCTCTGACCTCCTCCCTATAGGCTGTCTCATCGTTGTCAGTGATCAGGCCTACCACTGTTGTGTCGTCGGCAAACTTAATGATGGTGTTGGAGTGGGTCTAGGGTTTCTGGGATAATGGTGTTGATGTGAGCCATGATCAGCCTTTCAAAGCACTTCATGGCTACAGACGTCAGTGCTACGGGTCGGTAGTCATTTAGGCAGGTTATCTTAGTGTCCTTTGCGGAAGCACAGTGGAAGCCCTCAAATTGCAATGGCACTGCCCATGCTAAATTGGCCTTTTGGCCACTAAAAGCCCCTATCCTTCTCTATGATTCAAACAGACCCCATTTCAAAGAAAACAAGCACTCATTAAAACCAGGTGTGGCCAATTAGTGGGCGTGGCCAACACACCTGAACACACTTAACAAGATAGAGGATAGAGAGAGTTTTGTTGATGCTGAGAACGGAATGTATACGTTTTTCAATAACATTCTTCGAACATTCTTTGAACGTTACTAATGTTTTCTTGTGTTTTTTCTGGAAAGATTTCTTAATGTTATGAGAACATGACTTTAAATAGAACGATGGGGGAAACCTGCAGAAAACCTTATGCTGAAGGACTGAAATTCCCATAGAAGAACGTTGCTTCTTAACATTCTCGGAACAATTTCAGAACATTAATTTAAAGCTGCAATATGTAACTTTTTGGGGGACTTGACCAGTTTCACACAGACATAAGAGGTGTACTGCAGGTCCTTTCAGCCTGACCCTAGTTGGCAGCCTGTCTTTTTAGAACACACACACACTCATAGCCCAGGAAACACACACACACTCCTACGCAGGCAGCCAGGCACCAACCAACATGTCTGTTCACCTAGGAGGAGTCAATAGAGGCACAGACACTCTAATGACGAGTTCACGTCATGTCGGAAACTTGGACATTTCCGACTTGCTTACTCGTTGTAGAAAGATGATACCCGAGTTTCCCACTTGGGAAGTATCAGAATGAACCAATAGGAAGCTCTACGCAAATAACTTAGGTTCATTTTAACTCGGAGGTCCCGAGTTTCCGACATGACGTGAACGCGGAAAAACATACATACACGCTAACACACACACACACACACACACACAGAGGTTGTTCTGTAATTATTCTCCCTGTGATGCTCTGTAAAGACAGAAACTGTGTTGGTTTGGAACCGCTCTGATCTCTGCTATAATAGTACCACAGGTCAACTCCCCTGCCCTGAGCCACACACGGCTAGCCTCAAACGAACCATCCTGATCTCGCGAGCTTACGTCATTTTTTGCTACACGGACAGAATGTAAGCTCGCGAGATCAGGATGGTTCGTATGAGCCTAGCACACGGCCATAACTACTCTGAAATAGGTCGAAGTGGAAAGGATTTTACAACACACGCACACGTACTGTCTACACACAGCCTTCTCTGACAGCCGAACATAGAGCAGCTTCGATCTGGCTGAGGAGCCAAGTGCTGCTTCCCCACAGCAGCCTCTGATCTCAGCTTGGCACAAAATGGCTGCCGTACCCCACCCAGATGGCTGCCGCGACTGTAACACGTGATGAGCCATTTTGCACAAAATGGTTGCTACACACAGTTAGTAGATTTGCTGAGTTCCCTCCAGGACAGTGACAAAATCCCTGTGGTTTGATGAAACTAGAACCTGTGGTGTAAATGCAGTATCAAGTGTTGTGACTGTTGTCATGGGGATTGTGAGGTGATTGACAGAGAAGAACTCAGGAAGGCTTTAGAGAAGAAAATAAACACAGTGGTATTTATTCAGTGTTTCAAAGGAGAAGCACTACCAAGAGATGGACAACATGGGAGGGGTTTGGGGTTAGAGGTCAGACAGGGGTTAGAGATCTTCACAGTGGGGATGGGGGTTAGGGGTGGGCAGGTGCGGCAACGGATAGTGGAGTTTTTTGGGGGACGTTGTTACTCGGCCTTGACGTAGGAGCGTGTGCAGATGACATCACCAAGAGTCAGTGTCTGTGGAGAGGAGAGGAGAGTTAGATCTACAACACACACACATTCCTACATGTAACAGTTAACACCGATACACGTACACACACTCATACACACACACACACACACACACACACACACACACACACACACACAGTACTGACCAGTTCGAGGGCGTTGCCGCTGACTTCACGGACCAGAGTGGTCTCCTTGCCGTCCCACTTCTGCACGTGAACCATCTTACCACCGTCTACCGTTATCAGGGACTAGAAAGAGAAAGAGACCAATGAGTTATGAACACACGCCACACGCCACTGACTGGGGAAACTGGAGAGGAGATAAGAAGGTGCAACCTGATAAAGGAAGAGTCTCAGTGGGTTTGAGACTGAGGTTAATGTGTGTGTAATTGCAGATAAAGAATACCTGCAGATAGCGCCTTTTTTCTATGAGTGTACTGTAGGCTATCTAGAACCTAAAACAGTTCTTCGGCTGTCTCATAGAATAACTATTTTGGGTTCCATGTAAAACCCTTTCTACAGAGGGGAAAAAAAGGGTTCTACCTTGAACCAAAAAAGGTTTTACCTGGAACCAAAAAGGGTCCTTCTATGGGGACAGCCAAAGAGCCCCTTTGGAACCCTTTTTTCTAAGAGTGTATGTGTCCACCTATCAAGAGTTGAGGTTACTAGACACACACACACACACACACACACACACACACACACACACACACACCCTATCACGAGTAACCATTCCTCAACAATAAGACATTGTGTGTCTCTCTGTTCACTCAGATCAGTAGCCTCTCTCTCTCTCTCTCTCTCTCTCTCTCTCTCTCTCTCTCTCTCTCTCTCTCTCTCTCTCTCTCTCTCTCTCTCTCTCTCTCTCTCTCTCTCTCTCTCTCTCTCTCTCTCTCTCTCTCTCTCTCTCTCTCTCTCTCTCTCTCTCTCTCTCTCTCTCTCTGTCTCTCTCTGTCTCTCTGTCTCTCTCTCTTTCTCTCTCTGATCCATGTAGCATTTGTCTCTTGTCACACAGCTACAATTCATCATCCTTGACCTCTCACCTCTTATCTTTGACGCCTCAACCCTAACTGACCCACACAACAATGCAAGGCCTCTGTCTCTGTCGGTCTGTTTGATTCAGGTGGTAAGTCTGTTTGAAACCGTTTGCTCTCCTACTGAGACCTCTGATGGATGTCATGGCAGATACAACCATTTAGCTATAATCCATCATACCTCCCAGCCCCTAACCCCTGACCCCTGACCTCTGACCTTTCACCACATTATAAGGAAACACACTCATGACAACTCTTACAATGCATTATAACGGCATCATAATGCGTTTTAGCTGTAAAGTTGAATGCGTTAGCCATAAAAATAATAAAAACATACTGTTTCTACACCCACCATAAAGTATGACTATAATCATCAGCTAGCCATCTAGGACTTAGGTCAGTCTCTTAGCACTCCTGACTCCCTGGACCCCTCCTGACTCCTGGACCCCTCCTGACTCCCTGGACCCCTCCTGACTCCCTGCACCTCTCCTGACTCCCTGGACCCCTCCTGACTCCTGGACCCCTCCTGACTCCCTGGACCCCTCCTGACTCCCTGCACCCCTCCTGACTCCCTGGACCCCTCCTGACTCCCTGGACCCCTCCTGACTCCCTGGACCCCTCCTGACTCCCTGGACCCCTCCTGACTCCCTGTACCCCTCCTCTCCCTGGACCCCTCCTGACTCCCTGGACCCCTCCTGACTCCCTGTACCCCTCCTCTCCCTGGACCCCTCCTGACTCCTGCACCCCTCCTGACTCCTGGACCCCTCCTCTCCCTGGACCCCTCCTGACTCCTGGACCCCTCCTCTCCCTGGACCCCTCCTGACTCCCTGGACCCCTCCTGACTCCTGGACCCCTCCTGACTCCCTGGACCCCTCCTCTCCCTGGACCTCTCCTGACTCCCTGGACCCCTCCTGACTCCTGGACCCCTCCTCTCCCTGCACCCCTCCTGACTCCCTGGACCCCTCCTGACTCCTGGACCCCTCCTGACTCCCTGGACCCCTCCTGACTCCCTGTACCCCTCCTGACTCCCTGTACCCCTCCTCTCCCTGGACCCCTCCTGACTCCCTGTACCCCTCCTCTCCCTGGACCCCTCCTGACTCCCTGGACCCCTCCTGACTCCTGCACCCCTCCTGACTCCTGGACCCCTCCTGACTCCCTGTACCCCTCCTGACTCCCTGCACCCCTCCTGACTCCCTGGACCCCTCCTCTCCCTGGACCCCTCCTCTCCCTGGACCCCTCCTCTCCCTGGACCTCTCCTGACTCCTGGACCCGTATTCACAAAGTGTCTCAGCATCCTGATCTAGGATCAGGTCATTCCTGTCCATATAATCTTATTTATTATGACCTAAAAGGCTAAACTGATCCTGTATCAGCTCTCCCACTCTGACACTCTTCTTGAATACAGGCCCTAACCCTTAACTCCTGACCTCTTACCTTGACCTTCCTGTCGTCGGCGGTGGTCTCGTCGAACTCCTCCCCCAGTTTGAAGGTGATCTCGGTGTTCTTGAAGGTGCTCTGTGTCTTCAGAGTGACCGTGTCTCCAGCCACCTCGATGATGGTGGTGGGCTTGGTCATACTGCCAACCTGGCGTGTTGCAAAGCCCACGCCTGTCAATCAAAAGTTAACACTTCAGATTCTGGATGAGACTGTTGTAGACTAGCGCTCTCGTCTTTGATTAGAAATACACTTTAGATTTCATCTGGATGTGTAGTTATATACTACTGCTGCTGCTGCCAATACTGCCACACCCTTAATGCATACATTCATTTCTGAGGAAAAACCCAACGCAACACACGAACGAACTCACCCATGCACCAACACTTTTGGGGATTCACGACGTGTAACTGACTGCATCTAATTCTCACACACTCTAATCTCTATTTTCGTGTGTTTTTCTTTAAACATTCAGTCAAAGTCATCAGACCCATTGACCGAGCTGAGTGTGGAGGGGTACGTTCTAGAGTACAGTCCTTCTCCCCTGAACTAAAGTAACGTTTCTGTAGCAGCTGAGTTTATCTCCCAAGGCTAAATGTGACACACTCACACAATTCACACAACAACAAACAGCCAGTGTGTGTCGCCTGCCTGCAGGATCAGGAGAGTTGGGTCTGGGTTTGGGGGTCATTACCATGGTGACAAGAGCAGACAGGTCGATGCTAATAACGCCCATGGGGTCAACGAACAGGGGTCGCACACATACTATGTTAATATTCAACCCCTCCTCACAACGCTAGCTTTAGACAAGGAACGCTCTTTCAGAGAATTTCACCCCCTTGTGTGTGTGTGTGCGTGCGTGCGCACGGTGCAGACCATAAAGAGTTTCTCACAGTGGGGACATTTCCCCCTCCCCCATTCTCTCTCTCCTGATTTTCTATCTCCCTCTTTTTCTGTTCCAGTGTAGGCTGGAGCTATAGGAGGACGGGCTCATTGTAATTTTACATTTTAGTCATTTAGCAGACGCTCTTATCCAGAGCGACTTACAGTTTTAGTGAGTGCATACATTTTTTTCATACTTGCCCCCCGTGAGAATCGAACCCACAACCCTTGCATTGCAAGCGCCATGCTCTACCAACTCTACCAACAGCCGTATGGCTGGAATTAAATAAATGGAACGGTATCAAACACATCAAACATGGAAACATGTTCGGCTCCGTTCCATTGATTGTATTCAAGCCATTACAATGAGCCCATCCTCCTATAGCTCCTCCCACCAGCCTCCACTGTTTTAGTACCTCTCTCTCTCTCTTGCTCCTTCTGTCCCTTTCTCTCTCTTCCCTCTTCCTTCTCTCTCTTTTTTCCTGACCACACCCAGTTTTCCCACGCCTGGCATTAACATCTGCATTATCAATGAATCCCTTTATCTACTTCATGTGAACTCATGGATAACGTTTTCATGTCTCTGCATCCAGTATGAAGAAAGTTAGAGGTAGTTTCTCGAGCTAAATAGTGTTAGCGTATGCTACTAGCATGCTAGCAGTTACCATAGACTTCTAGTCATTGCGCTAACGCTAGTTAGCAATTGCGCTAACGCTAGTTAGCAATTTCCTTCTAACTGCACACAGAGACATACAAATGGTATCCACGAGTTCATCTGACTCTTGGGAAGTAGATAAAGGGCCTCACACACACCCTGTTTTCCCACGCCTAGCGTTAACACATTGCATTATCCCTTTAAACACACATGCTCTGCTACTTACATGCACACACACATATGGGGGGCGCGCACAAATACACACACCTGCACATGTGTGTGTGTGTGTGTGTGTATTTTTGCGCATATGTGTGTGTGTTCTCAAAACACAAACACACACACACACATCTGCACAAAAATACACAAATGTGGCTGCAAACAAACACACACTTTTAAGTATTCATGAACAGTCACACCCTTCCCACATGCACCAGCAGGCAGGGAGGGAGGAAGGCACACCCCATGCTTCACCACTTGACTGTTACTCCACACACACCCGCATGCATAAAACACACACACACATACACACACACACACATACACACACACACACGCTTCTCACCCAGAGCCTTCATGTATTCATCAAAGTTCTTGCTCTCCTTCAGGTTCCATGTGCCTGTGAATGCCTCAGCCATGTTAGCAGTGGTGTGGAGAAATGAGAGGGCAGCGAGAGAGAGAGAGAGAGAGAGAGCGAGTGAGAGAGGAGGGAGAGGGGCAGAGAGAATGGAGTCAGCACCACTGCTATGCTGCAATCCTACTGGTCGGTTTCATACCGGCTGTTCGTGATGTCATCACTCTGAGAGGGAGAGAGGAGGCAAAGACAAACAGACAGACAGAGAGACAGAGAGAGAAAGACAGACAGAGAGACAGAGAGACAGAGAGAGAAAGACAGACAGAGAGACAGAGAGACAGAGAGAGAAAGACAGACAGAGAGACAGAGAGACAGAGAGAGAAAGACAGACAGAGAGACAGAGAGACAGAGAGACAGAGAGACAGACAGACAGACAGACAGACAGACAGACAGACAGACAGACAGACAGACAGACAGACAGACAGACAGACAGACAGACTCAGCAAAAAAAAGAAATGGCCCTTTTTCAGGACCCTGTCTTTCAAAGATAATTCGTAAAAATCCAAAGGACTGCAGATGTGGCCAGACAGGACTGGCAAAAAGTGCTCTTCACTGACGAGTCGCGGTTTTGTCTCACCAGGGGTGATGGTCGGATTCGCGTTTATCGTCGTGGGAATGAGCGATACAGCGAGGCCTGTACTCTGGAGCGGGATCGATTTGGAGGTGGAGGGTCCGTCATGGTCTGGGGCGGTGTGTCACAGCATCATCGGACTGAGCTTGTTGTCATTGCAGGCAATCTCAACGCTGTGCGTTACAGGGAAGACATCCTCCTCCCTCATGTGGTACCCTTCCTGCAGGCTCATCCTGACATGACCCTCCAGCATGACAATGCCACCAGCCATACTGCTCGTTCTGTGCGTGATTTCCTGCAAGACAGGAATGTCAGTGTTCTGCCATGGCCAGCGAAGAGCCTGGATCTCAATCCCATTGAGCACGTCTGGGACCTGTTGGATCGGAGGGTGAGTGCTAGGGCCATTCCCCCCAGAAATGTCTGGGAGCTTGCAGATGCCTTGGTGGAAGAGTGGGGTAACATCTCACAGCAAGAACTGGCAAATCTGGTGCAGTCCATGAGGAGGAGATGCACTGCAGTACTTACCGTTTTTTCCAACTGCTTACACACAAAATCTTTTCATGTCACACGATTTTTTAAACCTCTCACTCAAAGTGCAAAACTACACACAAAATCTCCAAAACCATAAGCTATTTCTCAGCCTTTGACTCAGTTGTCAATTGCATAAAACACTTTTTTCAAAACACTACACACAATTCTCTACCTAAAACACAAAAATCTAACAGGAAGTGACTTGCTTTCCTTTTCCAAACACAACCAATCAAAATGCTACACTTATTCACCAGGTCAAACACACTCTCCTCACATGTTCAAACACTAATTGCTTAACTGATCACTAACCAATCACTGCTTTACTGTAGTATAGGACTGTTTTGAACAATGGATGCCAACAATGGACAGAGAGCAAGAGGAGTAGGAGGGAGAGGCAGGGGACAACAACGAGGACAAATTCAAAGACGAATAGTTGGAAGAGGAGGAGGAAGAGGAGGAGGAAGAGGAAGAGGAAGAGGAAGAGGAAGAGGAAGAGGAAGAGGAAGAAGAGGACGAGGGCAAAGAAGAGAAGGAAGGAGAGCCATCTCTGATGAGATTAGGGCAACACTTGTTGATCATGTGATCAACCACGGTTTGACCATGAGAGAGGCTGGACTGAGAGTCCAGCCCAACTTGAGTCGATTTACAGTGGCGTCCATAATTCGAACCTTCAGAAATGAGAACAGGTATGCAACTATCTAATGACTATTTTAGCATTAAAGTAATGTACTGTAAAATACGTATGACTGCATAGTATTGCATAAACATTTGTAACTCTAAGCCATCCATTTACTGCACTGCATTGAATGAATGAGGTTGGTTATCATGCTGTACTACATTTTTGTGTACATTGTTTACAGTTCCTATGCTGAACACATACTGTGTTTGAATTTTGTACAGAGTGGAAAGGCAAAGACATCATGGAGGACGAGGAAGCTTGTTTACAGATGTACAGGAGACTGCAATTATAAATATGGTTTTGGCCAACAATGCAATTAGGATTTGAGAGATAAGAGAACATATCTTGAATAATGACACCATATTTAACAACATCAATGCTGTAAGCCTGTCGACCATACAACACATCCTCCAACGGCACTAAGTGACGATGAAACAACTTTACAAGGTGCCATTTGAGAGAAACTCTGACAGAGTCAAGAATCTGCGAAAAACGGGGTCCTCCATCACAATGCCATACTGGGTCCGTACAACACCGGCCATATGCTCACTTTTCTGGATGCAATTTACACAATGCTTGTCCCTGATCCAGATCAGGAGCCTGCTAGATTTGTGGTTATATGGGACAATGTTAGTTTTCACCGGGCTGTTCTGGTCCAAAACTGGTTTGCCACCCATCCACAATTTGTAGTTTTGTACCTACCCCCATATTCACCTTTTCTAAATCCCATAGAGGAATTCTTCTCAGCCTGGCGCTGGAAAGTGTATGATCGCCAACCCTATGCCCGCATGCCGCTTCTCCAGGCAATGGAGGACGCATGTGGGGACATAGAGGTTGCCTCTGTCCAAGGTTGGATACGCCATGCTAGGAGATACTTCCCTCGATGTTTGGCAAGAGAAAACTTATCTTGTGATGTGGACGAAGTATTGTGGCCAGACCCAGCCCGGAGAAGAGATGAAGCGTAGCTTAGCACTGGTGACTGCCCCCCCCCCCTACCATTTCCTGGACTGCACCCCCGGGACCCCCCACACACAATTGTGTTCTTTACTGTATTCTAAAGAATATACTTTTGGTTTACATATGTTTATGGTTTTGTTCTATGCTACTGTATACAACAGTAATGTTTGGCCTAATAAATATTTTCTGTTTCTACATTGCATTGGTGTTTACAGTGTACTTGTTACCCCTCTCAGCAGATTACTTTCACTGTAGAACATTGTATTGAAATGTATATATAAGCCTATGAAAGACCAAAGAGCTTTATATTTAGAACAACAGTGTTTACATGGTATATCCAAAAATTTACTATTATGAAAGAAGTGTTTGCCATTTGATGCAAATGCTTCATTATGACATGTGTTTATGGCATTTTGAATGCAGTGTTACATTTTGAAGGAGATGTGAGGCATTTTGCATTTTGTGTGTGCAGTTTTGGGAATTGTGTGTAGAGTTTTGAAAAAAGGAGACATCGTTTTGAAAACGTGTGTAAGCAGTTGGAAAAAACTGTAATGCAGCTGGTGGCCACACCAGATACTGACTGTTACTTTTGATTTTGACCCCCCCTTTGTTCAG
>NC_139994.1:4407931-4430544 GCF_964263955.1 Coregonus lavaretus
ACGTTTGCTGACGACACAGCAGTGGTAGGCCTGATCACTGACAACGATGGGACAGCCTAGAGGGAGGAGGTCAGAGACCTGGCAGTGTGGTGCCAGGACAACAACCTCTCCCTCAACGTGAGCAAGACAAAGGAGATGATCGTGGACTACAGGAAACAGAGGGCCGAGCACGCCCCCATTCACATCGACAGGGCTGTAGTGGAGCAGGTCAAGAGCTTCACGTTCCTCTGTGTCCTCATCACTAAGGATCTATCATGGTCCACACACACCAGCACAGTCGTGAACAGGGCACAACAACGCCTCTTCCCCCTCAGGAGGCTGAAAAGATTTGGCATGGGTCCTCAGATCTTCTAAAAGTTATACAGCTGCACCATTGAGAGCATCTTGACTGGCTGCATCACCGCTTGCTATGGCAACTGCTTGGCACCCGGCCATAAGGCGCTACAGAGGGTAGTGCGTACGGCCCAGTACATCACTGGGGCCGAGCTCCCTGCCATCCAGGACCTCTATACCAGGCGGTGTCAGAGGAAGGCCCTAAAAAAGACTCTAGCCACAAAGTCATAGATTGTTCTCTCTGCTACCGCACGGCAAGTGGTACCGATGCACCAAGTCTGGAACCAACAGGACCCTGACAGCTTCTACCCCCAAGCCATAAGACTGCTAAATAGTTAGTTAAATAGTTAGTTAAATAGTTAACCGGACTATCTGCACTGACCCTTTTTGCACTCACTTTTTTGTCTCATCACATACACTGCTGCTACTGTTTATTATCTGTCACTTTATTCCTAGTTATATGTACATATCTACTTTAATTACCTCGTACTCCTGCACATCGACTCGGTGTATATAGCCAAGTTATCGTTACTCATTGTGAATCTATTATGACTTTTATTATTACATGTTTTACTTTTCTATTATTTCTCTATTTTCTTTCTCTCTGTATTGTTGGGAAGGACCTGTAAGTAAGCATTTCACTGTTAGTCCACACCTGTTGTTTACGATGCATGTGACGAATATAATTTGAATTGATGGATTGAAATCAAATGACCAATCTGAAGGTCTTTGTCACGGATTCTGCCGAGGCTGCCCCTCCTCCTTGCTCGGGCAGGCTTCGGCGTTCGTCGTCACCGGAATACTAGCTGCTGTCGATCTATGTTCTATGTTTCTATGTTCTTCCTGTTGTCTGATTGTTACACACCTGTTTCCCATTATGTGATTACTCCTTCCCTATTTAACCCGGTGGCTCCCAATGTGTTTTGTGCGTGTTTGTTTTTCGTTTCGTGTGTCGTTGGTGAGCGGGTTTGTTCCTCCCTGTGTGGAGGTATCTTGTATTGATTTCTTTACTTATTTAGTAAAGTACGTTTCATAGAGTTCTGTGTCCTGCGCCTGACTTCGATCCACCGCATTACACTGACACTCGTGACAGTCTTGTTGAAATAGAACAGATTAGAGATCAATTATACAAAGGATCAAACATGAATACTTGATTCTGAATGACTGAACATTATCGGACAGCTACAAAACTTAAAGCAATGATTTGTATACTTCCCGGAGACACAGCTCCCACCACATCATGTGGCGTTGTTTATTGCTTACTCATACAGCATTACCCAATCCCCCAACAAACCACTAGAACCAGCACTAACTCAGCAGCAGAGCCTCTGGAGCACTGCAGCACTAGGAGACATCTGAGATATTGATTCTCACTCTTGCTAGAATTTCTCATCAGATCTTGGATTGGAACTGGCAACCCTTCAGTTCAACACTTTATATGTACATGTCATTATTTTGGATGCACTGTCCCACTTTGGATTGGAGGTGGGACTGGAGCGCTTTCAAAGTATCTATTCTAGTGTCCTTTTACACTCAGGTGCAGAAAGATCATGTCACACCCATGACCCAGAGGACACGCCCTTAGAATCAGTATTTGGACTGTTAGCACTGTTTACATTTACGCACACAAACCACACACACATACACACGCACGCGCGCACACACACATACACACACACACACACACACACACACACACACACACACACACACACACACACACACATTTCTGCTAAGCTCACCTGTCTGCAGAGTGTCTAAGTGAGTGAGTGACTTGAGAGGCAGGTACTCCTGGTTTTCTGGTCTAAGTTCTAATGTTCAAATGTACGGAAAGCAGCCCATTGGCTTAACTACCTACCGTGCCTTTAGAAAGTATTCACACCCCTTTACTTTTTCCACATTTTGTTGTGTTACAGACTGAATTTAAAATGGATTACATTTAGATTTTGTGTCACTGATCTACACACAATACCCCATAATGTCAAAGTGGAATTCTGTTTGTAGAAATGTTTTTAATTAATAACAAATGTAAAGCTGAATATGTCTTGAGTCAATAAGTATTCAACCCCTTTGTTATGGCAAGCTTAAATAAGTTCAGGAGTAAAAATGTGCTGAACAAATCGCATAATAAGTTGCATGGACTCATTCCGTGTTCAGTAATAGTGGTTAAGATAATTTTTGAATGACTACCCCATCTCTGTACGCCACACATACAATTATCTGTAAGGTCCCTCAATCGAGTAATGATTTTAAAGCACAGATTCAACCACAAAGATCAGGGAGGTTTTTCAGTGCCTTGCAAAGAAGGGCACCTATTGGTAGATGGGTAAAAACAGATGCTGAATATCCCTTTGAGCATGGTGAAGTTATTAATTAGGCTTTGGATGGTGTATCAATACACCCAGTCACTACAAAGATACAGGTGTCCTTCCTAACTCAGTTGCAGGAGAGGAAGGAAACTGGTCAGGGATTTCAACATGAGGCAAATGGTGATTTTAAAACAGTTACAGAGTTTAATGGTTGTGATATGAGAAAACTAAGGATGGATCAACAACAATGTAGTTACTCCACAATACTAACCTAAATGACAGAGTGAAAAGAAGGAAGCCTGTAGAGAATAAACATATTCCAAAGGATGCATCCTGTTTGCAACAAGGCACTTAAGTAATACTGCCCAAAATGTGGCAAATAAATTTACTTTTTCTCCTGATAATAAAGCGTTGTGTTTGGAGCAAATCCAACACAACACATCACTGAGTACCCTCTTCATATTTTCAAGCATGGTGGTGGCTGCATCATGTTGTGGATATGCTTGTCATCGGCAAGCACTAAGGAGTTTTTTAGGATAAAAAATAAACAGAATAGAGCTAAGCACAGGCAAAATCCTAGAGGAAAACTTGGTTCAGTCTGCTTTCCAACAGACACTGGGAGACAAATTCACCTTTCAGCAGGACAATAACCTAAAACACAAGGCCAAATATACACTGGAGTTGCTTACCAAGATGACATTTGAATGTTCCTGAATGACCAGGTTACAGTTTTGACTTAAATCGGCTTGAAAATCTGTGGCAAGACTTGAAAATGGCTGCCTAGCAATGATCAATAACCAACTTGACAGAGCTTGAAGAATAAATAAATAAATGATGGGCAAATATTGTACAATCCAGGTGTACAAATCTCTTAGAGACTTAGCTTTAATCGCCGCCAAAGCTGCTTCTACAAAGTATTGACTCAATTAGATATTTCTGTATTTCATTTTCATTAAATGTGTAAACATTTCTAAAAACATGTTTTCACTTTCTCATTATGAGGCATTGTGTCTAGATGGGTGAGAACGAACATCTGTTGAATCCATTTTGAATTCAGGCTATAAGACAACAAAATGTAGAATAAGTCAAGGGGTGTGAATACTTTCTGAAGGCGCTGTATCTGTCTAACTTGGCTAAAGCGCATAATTAGTCTGCTGCCATTGGCTACCGTAGGGGTTCTCAAACGTTTATACAAACCTATACTAAACTCAACACAACACATCTCAATTCACCTCAATGGAATTCAATTGAAGTCAACTCAACAACTCAACCTAACTCAGCAGTATCTCCCAGTATCTCCCAGTATCTCCCAGTATCTCCCATTATCGTCCAGTATCTCCCAGTATCTTCCAGTATCTCCCAGTATCTCCCAGTATCTCCCAGTATCGTCCAGTATCTCCTAGTATCTTCCAGTATCTCCCAGTATCGTCCAGTATCTCCCAGTATCCTCCAGTATCTCCCAGTATCTTCCAGTATCTCCCAGTATCTCCCATTATCGTCCAGTATCTCCCAGTATCGTCCAGTATCTCCCAGTATCTTCCAGTATCTCCCAGTATCTTCCAGTATCTCCCAGTATCTCCCATTATCGTCCAGTATCTCCCAGTATCTTCCAGTATCTCCCAGTATCTTCCAGTATCTCCCAGTATCTCCCAGTATCTCCCAGTATCTCCCATTATCGTCCAGTGTCTCCCAGTATCGTCCAGTATCTCCCAGTATCTCCCAGTATCTCCCAGTATCTCCCAGTATCTCCCAGTATCTCCCAGTATCTCCCATTATCGTCCAGTATCTCCCAGTATCTTCCAGTATCTCCCAGTATCTTCCAGTATCTCCCAGTATCTCCCAGTATCTCCCAGTATCTCCCATTATCGTCCAGTGTCTCCCAGTATCGTCCAGTATCTCCCAGTATCTCCCAGTATCTCCCAGTATCTCCCAGTATCTCCCATTATCGTCCAGTGTCTCCCAGTATCTCCCAGTATCTCCCAGTATCTCCCAGTATCTCCCAGTATCTCCCAGTATCTCCCAGTATCTCCCAGTATCTCCCAGTATCGTCCAGTATCTCCCAGTATCTCCCAGTATCTCCCAGTATCTTCCAGTATCTCTCAACCTTCTGTGTCTCAGGCTACTCTGGTTGTGTAAAGGAGAAAAACATCTGGACATCCACACAATGATGACTGGACCATGACATATTGACCCTCTACACCCTCTTTAAATCTTCCTCCTTCTCTCTCTCTCCCTGCCTCTCTCTGTCTTCGAGCATTTTTTGTATACATCATCCCACTATTTCCCTACATCCTCCCTCCTTCCCTCTCCCCTCCTCTCCCCTCCTCTCCCTCTCCCTCTCCTTCTCTCCCCCTCCTCTAGTTCAGTCTTAGTTATAGCTGTGTTCCGACACAACACCTGTGATCTGCATTACCTGAGTGCTCAGGAATGTTTTACATTTGAATCATTTAGACATTATTATCGAGAGCCACTTACAGTTAGAACATTCATGTTTAAGTAGCTAGGTGAGACAACCACATATCACAGTCATAGTAAGTACTGTACATTTTTCCTCAATAAAGCAACTGTCAGCAAAGTCAGTGCTAGTAAGAAAAGACAATTCACACACACACACACACACACAAAGTACACACTCACACACCATAGCCAGAGTTGAATCAGTGTTATGTTCTTTCTGGCCTCTCCATATGGAGGAGTCCTGGTTGTCTCTGTCTGCTCAACACTCCCTCTGCTGACCAACTGATGCTACTACAGGGGTACTACAGTTCAACGACAGTGGTATATAGAAATACTATAGCGGTAGTATAGTGGTATATAGTGGTACTATAGTGGTATATAGGGGTATATAGTGGTACTATAGTGGTATATAGTGGTATATAGTGGTACTATAGTGGCATATAGTGGTACTATAGTGGTATATAGTGGTATATAGTGGTACTATAGTGGTATATAGTGGCATATAGTGGTACTATAGTGTTATACAGTAGTACTACAGTTCAACTATAGCGGTATATAGTGCTATATAGTGGTATATAGTGGTACTATAGCGGTATATAGTTGTATACATGGGTACTACAGTTCAACTATAGTGGTATGTAGTGGTATATAGTGGTATATAGTGGTATGTAGTGGTATATAGTGGTATATAGTGGTATGTAGTGGTATATAGTGGTACTATAGTGTTATATAGTGGTATATAGTGGTATATAGTGGTACTATAGTGTTATACAGTAGTACTACAGTTCAACTATAGCGGTATGTAGTGCTATATAGTGGTATATAGTGGTACTATAGCGGTATATAGTTGTATACATGGGTACTACAGTTCAACTATAGTGGTATATAGTGGTATATAGTGGTATATAGTGGTATATAGTGGTATGTAGTGGTATATAGTGGTACTATAGTGTTATATAGTGGTATATAGTGGTACTATAGTGTTATATAGTGGTATATAGTGGTACTATAGTTGTACTATAGTGGTATATAGTGGTATATAGTGGTACTATAGTGGTACAGTGGGGGAAAAAAGTATTTAGTCAGCCACCAATTGTGCAAGTTCTCCCACTTAAAAAGATGAGAGAGGCCTGTAATTTTCATCATAGGTACACGTCAACTATGACAGACATATTGAGGGAAGAAATCCAGAAAATCACATTGTAGGATTTTTAATGAATTTATTTGCAAATTATGGTGGAAAATAAGTATTTGATCACCTACAAACAAGCAAGATTTCTGGCTCTCACAGACCTGTAACTTCTTCTTTAAGAGGCTCTTCTGTCCTCCACTCGTTACCTGTATTAATGGCACCTGTTTGAACTTGTTATCAGTATAAAAGACACCTGTCCACAACCTCAAACAGTCACACTCCAAACTCCACTATGGCCAGGACCAAAGAGCTGTCAAAGGACACCAGAAACAAAATTGTAGACCTGCACCAGGCTGGGAAGACTGAATCTGCAATAGGTAAGCAGCTTGGTTTGAAGAAATCAACTGTGGGAGCAATTATTAGGAAATGGAAGACATACAAGACCACTGATAATCTCCCTCGATCTGGGGCTCCACGCAAGATCTCACCCCGTGGGGTCAAAATGATCACAAGAACGGTGAGCAAAAATCCCAGAACCACACGGGGGGACCTAGTGAATGACCTGCAGAGAGCTGGAACCAAAGTAACAAAGCCTACCATCAGTAACACACACTACGCCGCCAGGGACTCAAATCCTGCAGTGCCCGACGTGTCCCCCTGCTTAAGCCAGTACATGTCCAGGCCCGTCTGAAGTTTGCTAGAGTGCATTTGGATGATCCAGAAGAGGATTGGGAGAATGTCATATGGTCAGATGAAACCAAAATATAACTTTTTGGTAAAAACTCAAATCGTCGTGTTTGGAGGACAAAGAATGCTGAGTTGCATCCAAAGAACACCATACCTACTGTGAAGCAGGCAGGTGGAAACATCATGCTTTGGAGCTGTTTTTCTGCAAAGGGACCAGGACGACTGATCCGTGTAAAGGAAAGAATGAATGGGGCCATGTATCGTGAGATTTTGAGTGAAAACCTCCTTCCATCAGCAAGGGCATTGAAGATGAAACGTGGCTGGGTCTTTCAGCATGACAATGATCCCAAACACACCGCCCGGGCAACGAAGGAGTGGCTTCGTAAGAAGCATTTCATGGTCCTGGAGTGGCCTAGCCAGTCTCCAGATCTCAACCCCATAGAAAATCTTTGGAGGGAGTTGAAAGTCTGTGTTGCCCAGCGACAGCCCCAAAACTGTCGCTGGGCAACACAGACTTTCAACTCCCTCCAACACTGCTCTAGAGGAGATCTGCATGGAGGAATGGGCCAAAATACCAGCAACAGTGTGTGAAAACCTTGTGAAGACTTACAGAAAACGTTTGACCTGTGTCATTGCCAACAAAGGGTATATAACAAAGTATTGAGAAACTTTTGTTATTGACCAAATACTTATTTTCCACCATAATTTGCAAATAAATTCATTAAAAATCCTACAATGTGATTTTCTGGATTTTTTTCTTCTCATTTTGTCTGTCATAGTTGACGTGTACCTATGATGAAAATTACAGGCCTCTCTCATCTTTTTAAGTGGGAGAACATGCACAATTGGTGGCTGACTAAATAATTTTTTCCCCCACTGTATATAGTGGTATGTAGTGGTAGATAGTGGTACTATAGTTGTACTATAGTGGTACTATAGGGGTATATAGTGGTATATAGTGGTCTATAGTGGTACTATAGGGGTATATAGTGGTACTATAGTTGTACTATAGTGGTACTATAGGGGTATATAGTGGTATATAGTGGTCTATAGTGGTACTATAGGGGTATATAGTGGTATATAGTGGTATATAGTGGTACTATAGGGGTATATAGTGGTATATAGTGGTCTATAGTGGTACTATAGGGGTATATAGTGGTATATAGTGGTATATAGTGGTACTATAGGGGTATATAGTGGTATATAGTGGTACTATAGGGGTATATGGGGCGGCAGGTAGCTTAGTGGTTAAGAGCGTTGTGCCA
This sequence comes from Coregonus lavaretus, assembly GCF_964263955.1. Classification (NCBI taxonomy): domain Eukaryota; kingdom Metazoa; phylum Chordata; class Actinopteri; order Salmoniformes; family Salmonidae; genus Coregonus; species Coregonus lavaretus. The sequence goes on from NC_139994.1 coordinate 4,416,115, forward strand.
GTAACCGAGAGGTCGCTGGTTCTAATCCCCGAGCTGACTAGGTGGAAAATCTGTCGCTGTGCCCTTGAGCAAGGCACTTAACCCTAATTGCTCCTGTAAGTCGCTCTGGATAAGAGCGTCTGCTAAATGACTAAAATGTAAATGTATATAGTGGTATATAGTGGTTAACTATAGGTGGGTTGCCTGTTTTGCATGTTATTTTGGCATTAATACGTGTCACATATCAGTTTGCAAACAATTCAAACTATTTTGCTTCCCCTGCCTGCTATTCAGTGGAGTGGCTGTGTGGTCCCAAATCTGGGTTTAAGGGTCTCTTTTCCAAGCTTAAAATGATAAGCATTCAACATTGGCCATGCTGTCAATCCAGCATGACTTCTGCTGTGCTCAAAACAATTGTTAACTGGGAAATCTGACTTCAGTGAGTTCAAGACAACTGAGAACTCGGGAAAGAATGAGCTCCGACTGGGAAAATATGTTTTGAACGGTCATCCAACTCGATTTGTAAGTTGGGAACTCAGGCCTCTTTCTAGAGCTATGACCTGAAGATCACTGACGTCATCATGATTCGACCTTGTTTTTTTCAGAGTTCCCTGTTGTCTTGAAAGCACCATAAATCCAGAGAATGCCAGACTTTGATGACAAAGTTTGACGACAAAATTTGCCCACGAAGGACCGCCGCGCCACTTTCCTGTTCAAATGAGCACAACAAGGTGAGTCCAAAAATGTATTGTATGCTGCTGCATAAATGATGTAATATGCCAGGGAGATATGTATACTGTAGCTAAGAAAGTAATACTAAGTGTATGTTGTGTAGTAAGCTGTTAGTAGCCCATGTGCCTCACCTTAATAATTTGGTCTATTTTCCCCTCTTAATTTTGCCTACTGTTCTGACTTGGTTGTGCACATGTAGCCTATAACCTGTTTTACAGAAATGTAATCATCAAATATTGTAAGAGCTTTCATTGTCTGCTTATATGCCCCCTTTATTTATCCTACGGTTCTGACTTGGTGTACAGGGAGAACACTGTAAGAACAGCCAATGTTCTGAATTCTGTCGCTGTACATTTCAAAAGTGCTGAACAAATAGTTATATTGACTACGTCCGTCCTAGCTCATGTCTTAATAGAAATTACGGATTGCCTCTTATCCGCTCGTTGTTGTCACGACTTCCGCAGAGGCTGCCTCCACTCCTTGTTCGGGCAGGTTTCGGCGTTCGTCATCACCGGCTTACTAGATACTGCCGATCCCATTCTCATCACTCCACTTGTCATGTCTTGTCTTGTCTTGTCAATCACACACACCTGATGCACATTCCCCTAATTAGTATGTGTATAAGTGTTCCCTCTGTTCCCCTAGTCTTTGTGAGTGATTGTTTCTTTGTGAGAGCGGGTAGCTCGGTTGAGCTACTCTTCCATTTGTTATTGCCAAGGTGGAATATTTCCCTTGTGATAGTTTCGTTTTGACGCGTTTTATTTATGTAAATCCAGGAGCATTCCTCGATGCTGGCCAGCTTGGGGGAAGCGATGGATCGGGTTCTTCAGGTAGTACAACGCCTGGAGAGGAGAGGACCCGATCTATCGAGACCAGCTGGTCAACCGGATCCAGCCACCTACACCCCAGCCCCTGGAGGGATCCAGATATCCCGGCCACCGGAGTTTGATGGACAGCAGCGCGATGTAAGGGATTTCTGCTCCAACTAGAGCTGTATTTCTCCAGCATTAGGCCGGCGCCATTGGAGCGGGAGAAGGTATCCGTCCTCCTTTGTGGGAGAGCCCTGGAGTGGGCCAACGCGGTGTGGAACGAGAGAAGAGCCGCGTTGGAGGACTACGGAGAGTTTGCTCGCCTCTTTCGGGACATTTTCCAGAGGTGGGCGAACGACTGGTCCATCTGAGGCAGGGGACGAGGACCGCACAGGACTATGCGCTGGCAGCGGGGTCCGGGTGGAACGAGCGGGCCCTGATCGACCATTTCCGGTGCCAAGGGAAGATGTCCGACGGGAGCTAGCCTGCCGTGATGCCATGCTATCGTTCTCCCAATTGGTGGACATGGCCATCCGGCTGGACAATCTGCTAGCAGCCAGAGGATGTCCTGGTAGGGGTCTGCCTGTTCCCACTCCGGACGACTCTGACCCCAAGCAGATGGAGCTGGGGGGAGCCGCCGGTCGAGAGAGCGCAGGAGGACAGCGACAGTGCCACTCTGGTGGCACGAAGGGACAATCCACCTCACGTCGCAGTCAACATTCCTTTGGGTCTGGAGGCGGTACTCACGCATCACCCCAGGTAACGAACACCCAAACTTGTTCAGAGCCCTTTGCGGCGCACTGTACCTTATCTATCTCCTTTCCCGATCACTTGGTAGTTTCCCAGTGTGAGGCGCTAGTCGATTCAGGCGCAGCTGGGAACTTTATGGACAGGGCATTTGCACGCCGTCAAGGCATTTCATTGGTTCCCCTATCCATTCCACTCCCCATCAGAGCACTTGATAGTCGACCATTAGGGTCCGGGTTGGTTAAGGAGGTTACTGTACCAGTCACCATGATTACACAGAAGACACATGTTGAGCAGATCACTTTCTTGATTATTGAGTCTCCTGCTTACCCAACCCCAATTTTTCATGGCCGCAGAGGGTTCTTACGGGGTGGTCGCGTGAGTGTCCGGGTAGGTGTCTAGGTGTTTCCGATGGTGCGACCACGGTGGAGTCCAGACGGTACCCTCACCGTGCGCATTCCCCCCGAATACCATGATCTGGTGCTCGCATTTTCCAAGACGCAAGCGACTAAATTACCACCTCATCGGGAGGGGGATTGCGTGATAAACCTTCAGGTAGACGCTGTACCTCCCAGGAGTCATGTGTATCCCCTGTCGCAGGCTGAAACGGAGGCTATGGAAACATACGTCACTGAGTCCCTGCGCCAGGGGTATATACGTCCCTCCACTTCACCTGCTTCCTCGAGTTTCTTCTTTGTGAAGAAGAAAGATGGTGGTTTATGCTCGTGCATTGACTATCGACCACTGAATAAGGTGACTGTACGATTTAGTTATCCTCTTCCCCTCATTCCTTCAGTGATTCAGCACAACCTCTGGGCATTATGAATATCTGGTGATGCCCTACGGTTTGATGAATGCTCCATCCATTTTCCAGTCCTTTGTGAACGAGATGTTTTGGGACATGCTTGGTCGCGGTGTGGTGGTCTACATCGATGACATCCTGGTGTATTCCGCTACGCGCGCCGAGCATGTGTCCCTGGTTTGCAAGGTACTGGTCCGACTGCTGGAGAATGATCTTTATGCCAAGGCAGAGAAGTGTGTCCAGCAGTCAATCTCCTTCCTTGGATACCACATTACTACCACAGTTGTGGAGATGGAGGGAGATCGCATTTCAGCCGTGCGTAATTGGCCGACTCCAACCACGGTGAAGGAGGTGCAGCACTTCTTTGGCTTTGCCAACTACTATCGGAGGTTTATTTGGGGCTTTGGCAAGGTCGCAGCTCCCATTACCTCCTTGTTGAAGGATAGGCCGTCCCGGCTCCGCTGGTCTGCTGAGGCTGATTTGGCCTTCAGTAGATTGCGGGGTCTGTTCACCTCAGCCCCGGTACTGGCTCACCCCGATTCATCACTACCGTTCGTAGTGGAGGTGGATGCGTCCGAGGTAGGGATAGGCGCTGTCTTATCCCAACGCTCGGGCACGCCACCCAAGCTCCGCCCCTGTGCCTTCTTTTCAAAGAAGCTCAGCTCGGCGGCACAAAACTACGGCGTTGGTGATTGGGAGCTGCTGGCTGTTGTCCGAGCTTTGACGGTGTGGAGGCATTGGCTCGAAGGGGCGAAACACCCTTTCCTCGTCTGGACAGACCACCGTAACCTGAAGTACATTCGGGCAGCGAGGAGGCTGAAACCTCGTCAGGCCAGGTGGGCCCTCTTCTTCACCTGGTTTGATTTCACACTCTCATACATTCCGGGTACGAAGAACTTGAAGGCAGACGCACTGTCTCGGCTGTATGACACAGAGGAGAGGCCCATAGACAACACCCCATACTCCCGGCCTCAAGCATTGTGGCGCCGGTAGTATGGGCGATGGACACGGATATAGCGCATTACGCACAGATCCATCTCCACCGCAGTGTCCAGCTGGGCTGCAGTACGTGCCTGCGCTTATCCGTGATCGTCTGATCTACTGGGCACACACGACACCCTCCTCTGGTCATCCAGGTATCGGTCGTACAATGCGCTGCCTGACCGAGAAGTACTGGTGGCCTACCTTGGCTAAGGACGTGAGGGTGTATGTTTCCTCCTGCACAGTGTACGCCCAGAGTAAGGCACTTAGGCACCTCCCAGCAGGTAAGCTACAACCTTTACCAGTTCCACAACGACCATGGTCTCACCTTAGTATTGATTTTCTTACTGATCTTCCCCTCTCCCAAGGTAACACCACTATCCTGGTCATTGTGGTTCGCTTTTCAAAGTCCTGCCACCTCCTTCCTCTGCCCGGTCTCCCCACAGCCCTACAAACTGCGGAGGCTCTGTTTACTCACGTCTTCCGGCACTATGGAGTACCAGAGGATATAGTGTCCGACCGAAGTCCCCAGTTCACGTCTAGAGTCTGGAAGGCGTTCATGGTCTGGGGGTCTCGGTCAGCCTGACCTCTGGATTTCACCCGAGAGTAATGGGCAGGTGGAAAGAGTGAATCAAGATGTGGGTAGGTTCCTGCGAACCTACTGTCAGGACCGGCCAGGGGAGTGGTCGGTGTTCCTGCCATGAGCAGAATACGCTCAGAACTCTCTCCGCTACCCATCCACTAACCTAACACCCTTCCAATGTGTTTTGGGTTACCAACCGGTCCTGGCACCGTGGCACCAGAGCCAGACCTAGGCTCCTGCGGTGCATGACTGGTTTCGGCGCACGGAGGAGACTTGGGACGCTGCCCACGTTCGCCTCCAGCGCGCCCTGCGTCGTCAGAAGGCGAACGCTGACCGCCACCGCAGGGAGGCCCCGGTTTTCGTACCGGGGGATCGGGTCTGGCTCTTGACCCGGAATCTACCCCTCCGCCTGCCCTGCCGGAAGCTGAGCCCACGGTTTGTGGGGCCGTTTAAAGTCCTGAGGAGGACAAACGAGGTTACATACAGGTTGTTACTCCCCCCTGATTACCGTATTAACCCTAGTTTCATGTGTCTCTTCTCAGGCCAGTGGTAGCTGGTCCGCTCCAGGATTCTGAGGTGCGGGAGGTTCCTCCACCTCCTCTGGACATCGAGGGGGCCCCGGCATACTTGGTCCGTTCCATACTGGATTCGAGGCGTCGTGTGGGGGGCCTTCAGTATCTAGTGGGAGGGGTACGGTCCGGAGGAACGGTGCTGGGTCCCAAGGAGGGACATCCTTGATCCCTCCCTGTTGAGGGATTTCCACCGTCGCAATCCAACTCGCCCTGCTCCGCGTCCTCCTGGCCGTCCCCGAGGCTGGGGTTGGCGCACTGCTGGAGCCGCGCGTCAAGCGGGGGGTACTGTCACGACTTCCGCCGAGGCTGTCTCCCCTCCTTGTTCGGGCAGGTTTCGGCATTCGTTGTCACCGGCTTACTAGATACTGCCGATTCCAATCCCACACCTGGTGCTTATTCCCCTAATTAGTATGTGTATAAGTGTTCCCTTGTCTTTGTGAGTGATTGTTTCTTTGTGAGAGCGAGTAGCTCGGTTGAGCTACTCTTCCATTTGTTATTGCCAAGGTGGAATATTTCCCTTGTGATAGTTTCGTTTTGACGCTGGGTGCGTTTTATTTATGTAAACGGAATAAACTCTGGACTTCGGTGTTTTACCTCCTGGGCCTGACGCCTTCTTTCACACCTCGTCACAGTCGTCCCCTTATGCCATAGTTTGTGCATCTCAATTGTCAGTAGAAACCACATTTGTTTAAGCAAGTCAGCCATATCAGCTATGTTTTTTTTAAAGGCAGTAAATGAGGCTGAATGAACTGTTTCGCTGCCAGACAAGGCTCAGCTTATAGCCATGTGTAGCAGTGGTAAGGTGTTGGGGCTGCTGTTGGGAAAGCTTTATGTAGGCCCTAACAGTTTGTGGGCACCGTTCGTCACCGTTATAGTGCAATTAATGTATTGTTTAGTGTTGTGTTGTGGCTTTGCTGGCATGCATCTCCCCCAAAAAAATGTTTGCCCCACCAAGATTTACATGCTAAAATCGCCACTGAGTCTTTGTAATAATTAGATCTTCCATTGCTTCAAACTAGTAGCTAGCTCATCTTGATCATGTGTTGTTCCTTCTCTTTGTAACACTGTACGCTGGGAGTCGGGAAGCAAGTACAGGGAGTGCATTTAATGATAAATAAACATGGAAGAAAACAAGAGTAGCGCACAGACAGAAACAGAGTAACAGAATCAAGAACGCCTGGGGAAGGAACCAAATGGAGTGACATATATATACAGTGGGGAAAAAAAGTATTTAGTCAGCCACCAGTTGTGCAAGTTCTCCCACTTAAAAAGATGAGAGAGGCCTGTAATTTTCATCATAGGTACACGTCAACTATGACAGACAAAATGAGGAAAAAAAATCCAGAAAATCACATTGTAGGATTTTTAATGAATTTATTTGCAAATTATGGTGGAAAATAAGTATTTGGTCAATAACAAAAGTTTCTCAATACTTTGTTATATACCCTTTGTTGGCAATGACACAGGTCAAACGTTTTCTGTAAGTCTTCAGACACTGTTGCTGGTATTTTGGCCCATTCCTCCATGCAGATCTCTTCTAGAGCAGTGATATTTTGGGGCTGTCGCTGGGCAACACAGACTTTCAACTCCCTCCAAAGATTTTCTATGGGGTTGAGATCTGGAGACTGGCTAGGCCACTCCAGGACCTTGAAATGCTTCTTACGAAGCCACTCCTTCGTTGCCCGGGCGGTGTGTTTGGGATCATTGTCATGCTGAAAGACTCAGCCACGTTTCATCTTCAATGCCCTTGCTGATGGAAGGAGGTTTTCACTCAAAATCTCATGATACATGGCCCCATTCATTCTTTCCTTTACACGGATCAGTCGTCCTTGTCCCTTTGCAGAAAAACAGCCCCAAAGCATGATGTTTCCACCCCCATGCTTCACAGTAGGTATGGTGTTCTTTGGATGCAACTCAGCATTCTTTGTCCTCCAAACACGACGAGTTGAGTTTTTACCAAAAAGTTATATTTTGGTTTCATCTGACATTCTCCCAATCCTCTTCTGGATCATCCAAATGCACTCTAGCAAACTTCAGACGGGCCTGGACATGTACTGGCTTAAGCAGGGGGACACGTCTTTCACTGCAGGATTTGAGTCCCTGGCGGCGTAGTGTGTTACTGATGGTAGGCTTTGTTACTTTGGTCCCAGCTCTCTTCAGGTCATTCACTAGGTCCCCCTGTGTGGTTCTGGGATTTTTGCTCACCGTTCTTGTGATCATTTTGATCCCACGGGGTGAGATCTTGCGTGGAGCCCCATATCGAGGGAGATTATCAGTGGTCTTGTATGTCTTCCATTTCCTAATAATTGCTCCCACAGTTGATTTCTTCAAACCAAGCTGCTTACCTATTGCAGATTCAGTCTTCCCAGCCGGGTGCAGGTCTACAATTTTGTTTCTGGTGTCCTTTGACAGCTCTTTGGTCTTGGCCATAGTGGAGTTTGGAGTGTGACTGTTTGAGATTGTGGACAGGTGTCTTTTATACTGATAACAAGTTCAAACAGGTGCCATTAATACAGGTAACGAGTGGAGGACAGAGGAGCCTCTTAAAGAAGAAGTTACAGGTCTGTGAGAGCCAGAAATCTTGCTTGTTTGTAGGTGACCAAATACTTATTTTCCACCATAATTTGCAAATAAATTCATAAAAAATCCTACAATGTGATTTTCAGGATTTTCTTTTCTCAATTTGTCTGTCATAGTTGACGTGTACCTATGATGAAAATTACAGGCCTCTCTCATCTTTTTAAGTGGGAGAACTTGCACAATTGGTGGCTGACTAAATACTTTTTTTCCCCACTGTATATAGGGGAGGTAATCAGGAAGGTGATGGAGTCCAGGTGAGTCTGATGAGGTGCTGGTGCACGTAACGATGGTGACAGGTGTGCGTAATAAAGTGCAGCCTGGTGACCAAGAGGCCAGATGGGGGGGTATACGTGACACTCTTTCTCTAGAAGCAATCAGCTACAAGAAAGAAAAAAAAGACAGACAGAGGCTTTAAATCAAACTGAGGACGGAGAAATGTGCACCAGGTCAAGGCTTCTTGCATTCATGGCTTTGAAATGTACTGTAAGTTAACAATAATTCATTTTGGAAAAATAATATGAATTGCCATATTAGGCGTAACTCAATGTTATGTTGCTTTTCTTCCACCCACGTCTTACACACCTGAGTCAGGAAGAAGAGACAACTAGTAGACAACTGGCTCTTAATAATGAAGTCCCCAGTCTAGATTGAAGATCATAATTAGTTTATTAGTTTGAATCGATTGTGTTGAGGCTTGGCTTGTATGCTGTGGCTCTCTAGGAACAGTTGGCCACATTTAAAGGTACATTTAGTAGGCCTGAGTCCCAGTTTATGCTAGCTACATCGTTTGTTTATATAGCATTTCTACAAGGCAGAAACATTGTTATCTTGCTGTAAAATATATAGAATGACAGTGTCAGTGAAAAGCATAACAACATCAAGGTAACTTTGTAACAATTGACCCCGTTTTTCCAAAACCAAACCTGCCCATTGGCCGCTGAGTCTACCTTTTACATTTAAGTCATTTAGCAGACGCTCTTATCCAGAGCGACTTACAGTTAGTGAGTGCTTACATTTTTTAAGATGCCAAAATAAATGTTTTCAGTATCCTAATTTTGTTATTGTTTTATGATTGTTTCACTGCATGCATTCAACACGCTTTGGACAAAGGTCTTCCACTGGGCCACCATCTCCAAAGTTCACTCAAAAAGGCAATAGATCTGAACTGGGTTTGATTTAGTTTTAATTATTTCACTGTTGTTAATTATCTTTTTAAATTCCATTGGTTGAAAGCTATTGCTCAGTTATTACATTTACATTTTAGTCATTTAGCAGACGCTCTTATCCAGAGCGACTTACAGTTAGTGAATACATATATATATTTTTTTATAATGGCCCCCCGTGGGAAACGAACCCACAACCCTGGCGTTGCAAACACCATGCTCTATCAACTGAGCTACATCCCTGCCGGCCATTCCCTCCCCTACCCTGGGCCAATTGTGCGCCGCCCATTAGTCTCCCGGTCGCGGCCGGCTGCGACAGAGCCTGGATTCGAACCAGGATCTCTAGTGGCACAGTTAGCACTGCAATGCAGTGCCTTAGACCACTGCGCCACTCAGGAGACTAGACAGTTATCACTTTGCTCATGTAAATTCTGTAGTTGCCTCTTTAAACATCATAAGGTCAACATCCACAGTGTTCACATTTCTCTCATGTAAATGTTGTAGCTACATAGAAAATATTAAATAAACAATTTATTTGGGAAATATCCAGTCTTTGCTCTTTTCTTCATTAGCATGCTGATGATTTCAAGTTGTATTGTGTTAATACACAAAGTAACCAAAAACCTGATCTAATTTTCATAAATTTGCAGCAGAATGTTTTTTTTTAAGTATTTTTTTTATATATATATATTTTTTTTTTGTCATTTAGCAGACGCTCTTATCCAGAGCAATTAGGGTTAAGTGCCTTGCTCAAGGGCACATCAACAGATTTTTCACCTAGTCGGCTCGGAGATTAGAACCAGCGACCTTTCGGTTACTGGCACAACGCTCTTACCCACTAAGCTACCTGCCGCCCCAATACAAGTTTCCTAGAATCGTTTGCCAGAAGTTCCCAAGTCTCCCCCACAAATTTAATTTGCATGTGAAACCTATTAGTTTGCTGCAAATGGCTAAAGATTTGCCACAACTGTTTGCCAGAACCCTGTATTTTTCGGTAAGGGAGATCCAGGATGAGTATCCTGAACGAGAACCATTGCTGGGGGCTGCAGTGTTAGCAGTAACCCTGGTAACAGACCAGGTGTTAGCCGTAACCATGGGGACAGGCCCTTAGGGCGAGTGGAACAAAGACATGGCTGGACAGAAGTGGGATTCCACCCCAGCTACCCCCTCTCTGTTTCTCTCTCTCTTTCTCACCTCCCCCTCTCTCTCCCATGGTCTGTCTGTCTGTTTCTGATTGTTTCTTTCTTTCTTATGTTTCTTTTTCTTCATCCGCTCTGTTTTTGTCTCTCCATGAAGCATGAATTTGCCCTGAACAAAACCAAGGGGAAACGTTTTTTGTTTTGTTATCAATGGCACAGCTACTGTGTTTGTGTGTGTGTGTGTGTGTGTGTGTGTGTGTGTCTACACAGAGAGGTGTGTGAGTGAGGAGAATCACGCTGGCTGTTGCGAACCCGGCGCTAGCTAGCTGTGCCAAAGCGGTGACGCATCTCTCCCGTAATTCCGGCAATGATCACCTGGACTCACCGCTGTGTTGTTGTTACCGAAACGGTTTGGCGGTAGTGTTTTTGTTATGCAAGGTAACAACATCCCATCCGCCTTCCTTTTACTTAACTTTCGAGAGAGAGTTTATGTTGCAAGTCTGGAGTCCTCCCACGCACACCCGTAGCAACTCTGGTGTGCCTTCCGCTTGCTGGTCAGAGGAGCTCAACGCGCGCATCCCATCAACTATTCCTAATCTCTCTTCCAAAAACGGCAGAGGCAGAAGTTGTTACATGAAATAATGGTCTATACTGCTGGTAAAGAAATGGTCAACGGAAAGTCTGAGTGTGCTAGTAGAGTGAACAGGTGGGCTATGACGCCCGTGTGGAAACAACGGTTCGGATGCGACGCGGCGGCGGGCGCTAGATGGAGAGCGGCAGGTGAGTGGAGAGTTTAACTCTAAAACGTAATGCTTTAAAAGTAAAAATGATAAATTCTCTCAAATTCATGTATTGTCCCGTTTTAATATTTATTCAGTAGCTTAGAAAAAGTATAGAATTTCTTTATGTGAAAAAGGTTTCTTCTCATTTAAGTCATTTAGCAGACGCTCTTATCCAGAGCGACTTACAGTTAGTTAATGCATACATAAAAAAAAAAATCATACCCCCTGTGGGAATCGAACCCACAACCCTGGCGTTGCAAACGCCATGCTCCTCTAGTGGCACAGCTAGCACTGCGATGCAGTGCCTTCGACCACTGCGCCACTCGTCATATATGTTAATTGTGAAGGATTTGAGAAGAACTAAGATAGCCTACAGATACAGTACAACTGTATTTTGTACAGCCAGGTCACCCATTATGAAAGTCAGTATTTGATGTCCATCCATGTCTGAGAATGTCAGGAGATGATGTGTAAACCGGCCACTAGGGACAACAGTGAGCACTGATAGCTTCAAGTAGGTTTGGGTTTTGCTAGGGTATAAGCGTCTGCCTCTGGTGTCAAAGGCTGCATGTTCGAATCTAGTGATAGAAAGTTGTTTTCGAGATTTTTGTTTTAAGCCTACGTAACAGCTGTCCAGCGAAGACAAGAAGACTGGTCTCGGCACCAGTGTAACAGATGTGATCGTACTTCGTAACTCTCTTGCGTTGTGTTTTTAAAGAAAGTACTGTCCACCAATGGTCCCAGTTCATCTGTAGTTTATTCTGACGATAGACACAATGATGCACATTACATGTGCAGTACAACAGTATGTTGATGGCTGTAGATTCCTGATTCGCCGCTTGCATGTCAATATCAGATTGAGTATTTTGTAATCAAACATAACAATGACAAAAATAGTACAAAATACAATAAATATAAGTGCCTGATGATAGACACAAGGAAGCACATTACATGTGCAGTACAACAGTATGTTGATGGCTGTAGATTCATGATTTGTCTGTTAGCATGGAAATAACTGTGAATTAGCAGGTAGCTAATGTGACCATTACAATTACAGCATGCTAGCTAACTCGCTCTTACAGCAATAACATACAAAAGCACATCCCAGGATTCCCCCAATATCTACCAGGTACCGTACACATGTCTTATACTCATCAGGACATGTACACAGTGAGCTCGTACACGTTGTAAATATGACAATAGACTACAGTATTTCAGAACGTGACCTACCGCTTGCATGTCAATATCAGACTGGGAAGAATTTATGTTCGCGATCTCCCCCTATCTGCAAGCGTGACCAATGGCATAACACCTTATTGATATGTAACTTCAACCAACCAATAGGAATACATAAACATATAATATATATTTCTGCAGTGTCAAGTGGAAACATAACCAACCCTGTTACACCTATCCCAAACCTTAACCATTCAGAGTGAATGCCTAACCTTAACCCTAACCTTAAACATGTGGAGTTAATGCCTAAACCTAACCTTAAACACTTTGAAATTTGACATTTGCAACAACTTCGAAATTTGACGTGAGACTGTGAGAGCTTGGTGATTTTGTATTATGGTGGCCATTGTGGTTTTATCTGTGGATAAACCTCTGCGTTCTGGCCTTGTCCATATTGTTGTGTGACAGTTCTTTTTATGAGGTATTTATGGGAGGTTGGGGTCTGCCTCAGTGAAAAGTTAACAAAAACAGTGTCTTGTAGCTTCATTGGAGACAGTGTGTGAATTCTTGGGATAGCCTCACCAGGGTGGCTTTCTTGTTAACATTTTCAAATAGGTTCATGACACATACTGAATGGTGTGTGTGAGGGATGCCATAGCTTACCTACTTCTCCAACTCCATGGACAACACAGGTCTGTGTGTGTGTGTGTGTGTGTGTGTGTGTGTGTGTGTGTGTGTGTGTCTGAAAGTGAAACATCCTCAACTTTGACATGGTGTTTCTGATGCTCCATTAAACATGCAGCTTCAGCAGAGAACTAGGCCACGCTTTGGTTGTTGTAGTGTGTGTGTGTGTGTGTGTGTGTGTGTGTGTGTGTGTGTGTGTGTGTGTGTGTGTGTGTGTGTAAACAAATCCCGCTGATCAGATTTGAGTCTTTTCCATCTCTTGGACTGTAGGGGCCAGTTGAGGTTCTTTGAGCGCCCAGCTCTCCTGTCTAAATTATTAACGCTTCCTTAAGACACACACACACAAACACAAACACACACACACACACACACACACACACACACACACACACACACACACACACACACACACACAATGAGGACCACGCATCATGTTACTTGCTTGCTTATCTAAAGAAAAGCAGTAGCCCAGTTAACCTATATACAGACAGCTGATGAGGACACATTTTGAAAGTGGAATGAAATAGTCACAACTAACTAACCTGTTGATTCTCTCTTTCTATCTCTCTCACCCTACAATCTAACCCCCCCTCCCCCCCCCCCCCCCCTTCCCCACATCATTCACCTCTCTCTCCTCTTTCCCTGCTTCCTCACCATCCTCTCTTTCCCCCCATCTCCTTCAGAACCCTCCCTCTCTAAGCATATGGGGGGTGTTCCCCACCCTCAGCCCTGGCCCTCTCTCCCCCTCCTCCACCCTGACCCCCAACCTCCAGCCACTAGGACCACTCTCCCTCCTCCTCCTTTCCCAGTCTTCCACACTCGTCATGCTGAGCAAAGTGCAGAGCGACCGCGATTGGTTACTGTGGTCCGACCGTGCGGTCACAGCACCCTCAGAAAGGTAACAGTCTAAAATGAAATGATAAATGATTAAAAAGGAGTAGCCAACCCTCTTTCTGGAGTGCTACTGGGTGTGCAGGCTTTTGTTCCATCTCTGCACTAACAAACATGATTCTAAATTCAAGAAGTTGGCTTCATTGACATTTAATTATATTCTAATTCTATGGTTGGCTTGGCTCACACATGTTCAGCACTTCCTGGTCTCTCAATGACATCGTCTCTGTGTCTGGGTCAGGTGACGGTGCTGTTGAACCGTAGGGGCGTGGTCTCGTACGAGCAGCTTCTATTGGACGTCTCCGAGGCGCTGGGCTTCCCTCGCTGGCACAGGGCCAGAGTCACACGCCTCTACACACCACACGCACGAGAGGTAACTAGACACAAACACACACACTTTCACACACACACACACAACAACCACAACAACCACAACAACAACAACACACCTCTCCCTCCATGTGTGTGTGTCTAACCCGTCTCTCCCTCCAGGTGCGGGGCGTGTGTGATTTCTTCCGTGGCGAAGCGGCGTTCCTGGCGTTGGGAAAGTCTCGTCCAGAGCTCCGGAGCGTCAAGGAGGCCCTGAGGAGCTGTTCCCGCAACATTCCCGTTACTGTGACGACGCGCTCCGTGCCTGGGAGAGGAGGTTACGACCTTCACCTGATAAAGCTGCCAAGGCCGACAGCGGATACAGCGAAGGGACGGACACACAGACAAACAGCGATACACTCACACAGGGATGCAACCTGGACAGACACACACATCGCAAAGCAGACACACACAGGCTTAAACACCCAAACACACTGACAC
>NC_139994.1:4430744-4443244 GCF_964263955.1 Coregonus lavaretus
GTATCTCTCTCTCTCTCTCTCTCTTCGGTGGAGTACAGTAGTGATGGTATCTCTCTCTCTCCTCTCTCTCTCTCTCTCTCTCTCTCCCCCTCTCTCTCTTGTCTCGCTCTCTCTCTCTCTCTCTCTCTCTCTCTCTCTCTCTGTCTCTCCCTCGTCTCTCTCTCTCTCTCTCTCTCTCTCTCTTCTCTCTCTTCTCCTCTCTCTCTCTCTCTCTCTCTCTCTCTCTCTCTCTCTCTTCTCTCTCTCTCTCTCTCTCTCTCTCTCTCTCTTCCAGGTAGAGTACAGTAGTGATGGTATCGCTTTCTCTTCCAGGTGGAGCACAGTAGTGATGGGGTCCGTAGGTTGAAGCTGGGTGATTTTGGTCTAGCCATGGTTGTAACAGAACCCATCTTCACTGTGTGTGGAACACCCACATATGTCGCCCCGGAGATCCTCTCAGAGACAGGTGACTACATCTGTCACTTTATATATACTGTTACTTTATCTTATCACTCTATCACTTACCTCTATCTATCACTCTATATCTCTATCTATCACCTCTATCACTCTATCTATCACTCTATCTATCACTATCTATCACGATCTATCACTCCATCTATCACGCTATCTATCACTCTATATCTCTATCTTATCACCTCTATCACTCCATCTATCACGCTATCTATCACTCTATATCCACTATCCATCTATCACGCTATCTATCACTCTATCTATCACTATCTATCACGATCTATCACTCCATCTATCACGCTATCTATCATCTATCTATCACGATCTATCACTCTATCTAGCACAATCTTTGTCTGTTCACCTCTCTCTCTCTCCATCCCTCTACCTCTCTCTGCAGGGTATGGTCTGCCGGTAGACCTGTGGCTCTGGGGGTGATAGTCTACATCCTGCTCTGTGGGTTCCCTCCGTTCCGGAGGAGAGACAGAGACCAAGAGGAGCTGTTCCAGCTGATCATAGAGGCTCACCTCACCTTTCTGTCCCCTTACTGGGATCACATATCTGACGGTGAGACACACACATATTTATAGACATAAGCACGCACTTACACACACGTATATACACGCATATGCACACAAGCTCGTAGACACATTTATACACACTCGTGCTCACACATACAGTGCATTCAGAAAGTCTTCAGACCCCTTGACTTTTTCCACATTTTGTTACGTTACAGCCTTATTCTAAAATGGATTAAATTGTTTTTTTCCCCCTCATCAATCTACACACAATAACCCATAATGACAAAGCAAAAACAGGTAAAAAACCTAAGTAAGTAAATATTCAGACCCTTTACTCAGTACTTTGTTGAAGCACCTTTGGCAACGATTACAGCCTCGAGTCTTCCTGGGTATGACGCTACAAGTTTGGCACACCTGTATTTGGGGAGTTTCTCCCATTCTTCTCTGCAGATCCTCTGAAGCTCTGTCAGGTTGGATGAGGAGCGTCGCTGCACAGCTATTTTCAGGTATCTCCAGAGATGTTCGATCGGGTTCAAGTCCGGGCTCTGGCTGGGCCACTCAAGGACATTCAGAGACTTGTCCCGAAGCCCCTCCTGCGTTGTCTTGGCTGTGTGCTTAGGGCCGTTGTCCTGTTGGAAGGTGAACCTTCGCCCCAGTCTGAGATCCTGAGCGCTCTGGAGCAGGTTTTCATCAAGGATCTCTCTATACTTTGCTCCGTTCATCTTTCCCTCGATCCTGACTAGTCTCCCAGTCCCTGCCACTGAAAAACATCCCCATAGCATGATGCAGCCACCAGGTTGCTTCACCGTAGGGATGGTGCCAGATTTCCTCCAGATGTGACGCTTGGCATTCACGCCAAAGAGTTCAATCTTGGTTTCATCAGACCAGATAATCTTGTTTCTCATGGTCTGAGAGTCCTTTAGGTGCCTTTTAGCAAACTCCAAGCGGGCTGTCATGTGCCTTTTACTGAGGAGTGGCTTGCGTCTGGCCACTCTACCATAAAGGCCTGATTGGTGGAGTGCTGCAGAGATGGTTGTACTTCTGGAAGGTTCTCCCATCTCCACAGAGGAACTCTGGAGCTCTGTCAGAGTGACCATCGGGTTCTTGGACACCTCCCTGACCAAGGCCCTTCTCCCCCGATTGCTCAGTTTGGCCGGGCAGCCAGCTCTAGGAAGAATCTTGGTGGTTCCAAACTTTTTCCATTTAAGAATGATGGAGGCCACTGTGTTCTTGGGGACCTTCAATGCTGCAGAAATGTTTTGGTACCCTTCCCCAGATCTGTGCCTCGACACAGTCCTGTCTCGGAGCTCTGCGGCCAATTCCTTCGACCTCATGGCTTGGTTTTTGCTCTGAAATGCACTGTCAACTTTGGGACCTTATTTAGACAGGTGTGTGCCTTTCCAAATCATGTCCAATCAATAGAATTTACCACAGGTGGACTCCAATCAAGTTATAGAAACATCTCAAGGATGATCAATGGAAACAGGATGCACCTGAGCTCAATTTCGAGTCTCATAGCAAAGGGTCTGAATATTTATGTAAATAAGATATACACTACCGTTCAAAAGTTTGGGGTCACTTAGAAATGTCCTTCTTTCCATGAAAACATACATGAAATGAGTTTGAATAGGAAATATTGCAAAATGAATAGGAAGTGTAGTCATTGACAAGGTTAGAAATAATGAGTTTTAATATAAATAATAATTGTGTCCTTCAAACTTTGCTTTCGTCAAAGAATCCTCCATTTGCAGCAATTACAGCCTTGCAGACCTTTGGCATTCTAGTTGTCAATTTGTTGAGGTAATCTGAAGAGATTTCACCCCATGCTTCCTGAAGCACCTCCCACAAGTTGGATTGGCTTGATGGGCACTTCTTACGTACCATACGGTCAAGTTCCTCCCACAACAGCTCTATAGGGTTGAGATCCGGTGACTGTGCTGGCCACTCCATTATAGACAGAATACCAGCTGACTGCTTCTTCCCTAAATACAGTTGATGTCAGAAGTTTATATACACCTTAGCCAAATACATTTAAACTCAGTTTTTCACAATTCCTGACATTTAATCCTAGTAAAAATTCCCTGTCTTAGGTCAGTTAGGATCACCACTTTATTTTAAGAATGTGAAATGTCAGAATAATAGTAGAGAGAATGATTTATTTAAGCTTTTATTTCTTTCATCACATTCCCAGCGGGTCAGAAGTTTACATACACTCAATTAGTATTTGGTAGCATTGCCTTTAAATTGTTTAACTTGGGTCAAAAGTTTTGGGTAGCCTTCCACAAGCTTCCCACAATAAGTTGGGTGAATTTTGGCCCATTCCTTCTGACAGAGCTGGTGCAACTGAGTCAGGTTTGTAGGCCTCCTTGCTCGCACACACTTTTTCAGTTCTGCCCACACATTTTCTATAGGATTGAGGTCAGGGCTTTGTGATGGCCACTCCAATACCTTGACTTTGTTGTCCTTAAGCTATTTTGGCACAACTTTGGAAGTATGCTTGGGGTCATTGTCCATTTGGGAGACCCATTTGCGACCAAGCTTTAACTTCCTGACTGATGTCTTGAGATGTTGCTTCAATATATCCACATAATTGTCCTTCCTCATGATGCCATCTATTTTGTGAAGTGCACCAGTCCCTCCTGCAGCAAAGCACCCCCACAGCATGATGCTGCCACCCCATGCTTCACGGTTGGGATGGTGTTCTTCAGCTTGCAAGAACCCCCTTTTTCCTCCAAACATAACGATGGTCATTATGGGCAAACAGTTCTACTTTTGTTTCATCAGACCAGAGGACATTTCTCCAAAAAGTACGATCTTTGTCCCCATGTGCAATTGCAAACCGTAGTCTGTCTTTTTTATGGCGGTTTTGGAGCAGTGGCTTCTTCCTTGCTGAGCAGCCTTTCAGGTTATGTCGATATAGGACTCGTTTTACTGTGGATATAGATACTGTTGTACCTGTTTCCTCCAGCATCTTCACAAGGTCCTTTGCTGTTGTTCTAGGATTGATTTGCACTTTTCGCACCAAAGTACGTTCATCTCTAGGAGACAGAACGCGTCTCCTTCCTGAGCGGTATGACGGCTGCGTGGTCCCATGGTGTTTATACTTGCGTACTATTGTTTGTACAGATGAACGTGGTACCTTCAGGCATTTGGAAATTGCTCCCAAGGATGAACCAGATTTGTGGAGATCTACAAAAAAATGTCTGAGGTCTTGGCTGATTTCTTTTGATTTTGCCATGATGTCAAGCAAAGAGGCACTGAGTTTGAAGGTAGGTCTTGAAATACATCCACAGATACACCTCCAATTGACTCAAATGATGTCAATTAGCCTATCAGAAGCTTCTAAAGCCATGACATCATTTTCTGGATTTTTTTCAAGCTGTTTAAAGGCACCGTCAACTTAGTGTATGTAAACTTCTGACCCACTGGAATTGTGATAGAGTGAATTATAAGTGAAATAATCTCTCTGTAAACAATTGTTGGAAAAATTACTTGTGTCATGCACAAAGTAGATGTCCTAACCGACTTGCCAAAACTATAGTTTGTTAACAAGAAATTTGTGGAGTGGTTGTAAAACGAGTTTTAATGACTCCAACCTAAGTGTACGTAAACTTCCGACTTCAAATGTAGTTCTTGCATAGTTTGGAGCTGTGCTTTGGGTCATTGTCCTGTTGTAGGAAATTGGCTCCAATCAAGCGCCGTCCACAGGGTATGGCATGGCGTTGCAAAATGGAGTGATTGCCTTCCTTCTTCAAGATCCCTTTTACCCTGTACAAATCTCCCACTTTACCACCACCAAAGCACCCCTAGACCATCACATTGCCTCCACCATGCTTGACAGATGGCATCAAGCACTCCTCCAGCATCTTTTCATTTGGTCTGCATCTCACAAATGTTCTTCTTTGTTATCCGAACACCTCAAACTTCGATTCGTCTGTCCATAACACTTTTTTCCATTCTTCCTCTGTCCAGTGTCTGTGTTATTTTGCCCATCTTAATCTTTTCTTTTTATTGGCCATTCTGAGATATGGCTTTGTCTTTGCAACTCTGACTAGAAGGTTAGCATCCTGGATTCGCCTCTTCACTGTTGACATTGAGACTGGTGTTTTGCGGGTACTATTTAATGAAGCTGCCAGTTGAGGACCTGTGAGGCGTCTGTTTCTCAAACTAGACACTCTAATGTATTTGTCCTCTTGCTCAGTTGTGCACCGGGGCCTCCCACTCCTCTTTCTATTCTGGTTAGAGACAGTTTGCGCTGTTCTGTGAAGGGAGTAGTACACAGCGTTGTACGACATCTTCAGTTTCTTGCCAGTTTCTCGCATGGAATAGCCTTCATTTCTCAGAACAAGAATAGACTGACGAGTTTCAGAAGAAAGTTATTTGTTTCTGGCCATTTTGAGCCTGTAATCGAACCCACAATTGCTGATGCTCCAGATACTCAACTAGTCTCAAGAAGGCCATTTTTATTGCTTCTTTAATCAGCACAACAGTTTTCAGCTGTGCTAACATAATTGCAAAAGGGTTTTCTAATGATCAATTAGCCTTTTAAAATGATCAACTTGGATTAGCAAACACAACGTGCCATTGGAACACAGGACTGATGGTTGCTGATAATGGGCCTCTGTACGCCTATGTAGATATTCCATAAAATATTATCAGTTTCCAGCTACAATAGCCATTTACAACATTAACAATGTCTACACTGTATTTCTGATCAATTTGATGTTATTTTAACAGACAAAAAAATTGCTTTTCTTTCGAAAACCAGGACATTTCTATGTGACCCCAAACTTTTGAACGGTAGTGTGTATACACTGCAAAAAAAAATAAAGGGAACACTTAAACAACACAATGTAACTCCAAGTCAATCACACTTCTGTGAAATCAAACTGTCCACTTAGGAAGCAACACTAATTGACAATACATGTCACATGCTGTTGTGCAAATGGAATAGACAACAGGTGGAAACAATAGGCAATTAGCAAGACACCCCCAATAAAGGACTGGTTTTGCAGGTGGTGACCACAGACCACTTCTCAGTTCCTATGCTTCCTGGCTGATGTTTTGGTCACTTTTGAATGCTGACGGTGCTTTCACTCTAGTGGTAGCATGAGACGGAGTCTACAACCCACACAAGTGGCTCAGGTAGTGCAGCTCATCCAGGATGGCACATCAATGCGAGCTGTGGCAAGAAGGTTTGCTGTGTCTGTCAGCGTAGTGTCCAGAACATGGAGGCGCTACCAGGAGACAGGCCAGTACATCAGGAGACGTGGAGGCCGTAGGAGGGCAACAACCCAGCAGCAGGACTGCTACCTCTGCCTTTGTGCAAGGAGGAGCAGGAGGAGCACTGCCAGAGCCCTGCAAAATGACCTCCAGCAGGCCACAAATGTGCATGTGTCTGCTCAAACGGTCAGAAACAGACTCCATGAGGGTGGTATGAGGGCCCGGCGTCCACAGGTGGGGGTTGTGCTTACAGCCCAACACCGTGCAGGACGTTTGGCATTTGCCAGAGAACACCAAGATTGGCAAATTCGCCACTGGCGCCCTGTGCTCTTCACAGATGAAAGCAGGTTCACACTGAGCACATGTGACAGACGTGACAGAGTCTGGAGACGCCGTGGAGAACGTTCTGCTGCCTGCAACATCCTCCAGCATGACCGGTTTGGCGGTGGGTCAGTCATGGTGTGGGGTGGCATTTCTTTGGGGGGCCGCACAGCCCTCCATGTGCTCGCCAGAGGTAGCCTGACTGCCATTAGGTACCGAGATGAGATCCTCAGACCCCTTGAGAGACCATATGCTGGTGCGGTTGGCCCTGGGTTCCTCCTAATGCAAGACAATGCTAGACCTCATGTGGCTGGAGTGTGTCAGCAGTTCCTGCAAGAGGAAGGCATTGATGCTATGGACTGGCCCGCCCGTTCCCCAGACCTGAATCCAATTGAGCACATCTGGGACATCATGTCTCGCTCCATCCACCAACGCCACGTTGCACCACAGACTGTCCAGGAGTTGGCGGATGCTTTAGTCCAGGTCTGGGAGGAGATCCCTCAGGAGACCATCCACCACCTCATCAGGAGCATGCCCAGGCGTTGTAGGGAGGTCATACAGGCACGTGGAGGCCACACACACTACTGAGCCTCATTTTGACTTGTTTTAAGGACATTACATCAAAGTTGGATCAGCCTGTAGTGTGGTTTTCCACTTTAATTTTGAGGGTGACTCCAAATCCAGACCTCCGTGGGTTGATAAATTTGATTTCCATTGATAATTTTTGTGTGATTTTGTTGTCAGCACATTCAACTATGTAAAGAAAAAAGTATTTAATAAGATTATTTCATTCATTCAGATCTAGGATGTGTTATTTTAGTGTTCCCTTTATTTTTTTGAGCAGTGTATATATTTTTTAATACATTTGCAAAAACTCTAAAAACCTGTTTTTGCTTTGTCATTATGGGGTATTGTGTGTAGATTGAGGAGGGGAAAAAACAATTTAATCAATTTTAGAATAAGGCTGTAACGTACAAAATGTGGAAAAGTCAAGGGGTCTGAATAATTTCCGAATGCACTGTATTTGACCCTCTCTGACTGTGTATGTGTGTTTGTGTCTGTGTGTATGTGTGTTTGTGTGCGTGTGACTGTGTGTCTGTGTGTTTGTGTGCGTGTGTCTGTGTGTTTGTGTGCGTGTGTCTGTGTGTATGTGTGTTTGTGTGCGTGTGACTGTGTGTCTGTGTGTTTGTGTGCGTGTGTCTGTGTGTATGTGTGTTTGTGTGCGTGTGTCTGTGTGTATGTGTGTTTGTGTGCGTGTGACTGTGTGTCTGTGTGTTTGTGTGCGTGTGTATGTGTGTTTGTGTGCGTGTGACTGTGTGTCTGTGTGTTTGTGTGCGTGTGTCTGTGTGAATGTGTGTGTAGCAGCACAAGGTCTGGTGAAAGCCTTGCTACAGGTGGATCCAACAGAGAGACTGACAGCAGCGCAGACTCTGAAGCATCCCTGGATTCAGACCAGTACAGACCAGTACAGACCAGTACAGACCACTACAGACCACTACAGACCACTACATACCATCACAGACCAGTACAGACCAGTACAGACGATTACAGACCATTACAGACCAGTACAGACCACTACAGACCAGTACAGACCATTACATACCATTACAGACCATTACAGACCAACACAGATCAGTACTGACCAGTATAGACCATTACAGACCAGTACAGACCACTACAGACCATTACAGACCCGTACAGACCAGTACAGACCATTACAGACCATTACAGACCAGTACAGACCAACACAGATCAGTACTGACCAGCAGAGCCCAGCAGAGCTCAGAACAGATCATTACCGACCAGCACAGAGTCCAACCCCTACAGACCAGTACCGACCAGCACAACCCAGTAAAGAGCAGCACAGATCACTACAGACCATCAGAGAGCATCAAAATCATCAACCCAACTCAACTCATCGACAGCCCCAATCAACCAGTCGTCTGCTCCAACAAGAGCACACCTCAACCCCCACATCCAATCCCCCCAGCCCACCACCCACCCAGCCAGCCCACTGTTCTCACTCCACCACCCAACAGGGCCCATCAACTCCCCCCCAGCACCCCAGCAGCACATCTCAACCCCCCCACCCAATCTCGTCACACTCTGTCCTATCCACAGCACCACCCCAACCCAGCCCCCACCAACCAGGCAGAACCCCTCAATCCCTCCTTCCACTTTCCCCAGCCTCCCTCGAAACACCCACCCTGTCCCAGCTCACCAAAAACCCTGTCTCATCCCACCAAACACCCTGTCCCAGCTCACCAAACACCTTGTCCCAGCTCACCAAACACCCTGTCCCAGCTCACCAAACACCCTGTCCCAGCTCACCAAACACCCTGTCCCAGCTCACCAAACACCCTGTCCCAGCTCACCAAACACCCTGTCCCAGTCCACCAAACACCCTGTCCCACTCCACCAAACACCCTGTCTCATCCCACCAAACACCCTGTCCCAGCCCACCAAACACCCTGTCTCATCCCACCAAACACCCTGTCCCAGCTCACCAAACACCCTGTCCCAGCCCACCAAACACCCTGTCCCATCCCACCAAACACCCTGTCCCAGCTCACCAAACACCCTGTCCCAGCCCACCAAACACCCTGTCCCAGCTCACCAAACACCCTGTCCCAGCTCACCAAACACCCTGTCCCAGCTCACCAAACACCCTGTCCCAGCTCACCAAACACCCTGTCCCAGCCCACCAAACACCCTGTCCCAGCTCACCAAACACCTTGTCCCAGCCCACCAAACACCTTGTCCCAGCTCACCAAATACCCTGTCCCAGCCCACCAAACACCCTGTCTCATCCCACCAAAAACCCTGTCCCAGCCCACCAAACACCCTGTCCCAGCCCACCAAACACCCTGTCCCAGCTCACCAAACACCCTGTCCCACTCCACCAAACACCCTGTCCCAGTCCACCAAACACCCTGTCCCACTCCACCAAACACCCTGTCTCATCCCACCAAACACCCTGTCCCAGCCCACCAAACACCCTGTCTCATCCCACCAAACACCCTGTCCCAGCCCACCAAACACCCTGTCTCATCCCACCAAACACCCTGTCCCAGCCCACCAAACACCCTGTCTCATCCCACCAAACACCCTGTCCCAGCCCACCAAACACCCTGTCCCAGCTCACCAAACACCCTGTCCCAGCTCACCAAACACCCTGTCCCAGCCCACCAAACACCCTGTCCCAGCTCACCAAACACCTTGTCCCAGCTCACCAAACACCCTGTCCCAGCTCACCAAACACCCTGTCCCAGCCCACCAAACACCCTGTCCCAGCCCACCAAACACCCTGTCCCAGCCCACCAAACACCCTGTCCCAGCCCACCAAACACCCTGTCCCAGCCCACCAAACACCCTGTCCCAGCCCACCAAACACCCTGTCTCATCCCACCAAACACCCTGTCCCAGCCCACCAAACACCCTGTCCCAGCCCACCAAAAACCCTGTCCCAGCCCACCAAACACCCTGTCCCAGCCCACCAAACACCCTGTCCCAGCCCACCAAACGACCTGTCCCAGCCCACCCCACCCCACCCCTCCAGCAGTGTACCACCCCCCAGTAGCAGCACCCCTCCAAATCTCCCCAGCCCCACTTCCCCTCAACCCAGCCTCCTGATTGATGGGGTTCCTGAGACTTTAAACACTTCTCCAGGACTTGTAAAGATCTGATCAGACCCTGTTCAGGATTTATGTATGGTGGAATGCACCCATTGCCATACACTGATGTTCAGTTCCTCTCCAATGATATAGACATAGAAACTTTACAATTTAGGTTGTAGTATTTAGTTCAGTAGATTATCTCATATCTAACATTACAGATAACTAATAGTTTCAAGAAATGTTTTTTTCTGACACTGTGTAGTACACACACTAGTAATAACTTACTCCTGAGTGGCGCAGTGGTCTAAGGCACTGCATCGCAGTGCTAACTGTGCCACTAGAGATCCTGGTTCGAATCCAGGCTCTGTCGCAGCCGGCCGCGACCGGGAGACTCATGGGCGGCGCACAATTGGCCCAGCGTCGTCCAGGGTAGGGGAAGGAATGGCCGGCAGGGATGTAGCTCAGTTGATAGAGCATGGCGTTTGCAACGCCAGGGTTGTGGGTTCAATTCCCACAGGGGGCCAGTATAAAAAAATATGTATTCACTAACTGTAAGTCGCTCTGGATAAGAGCGTCTGCTAAATGACTTAAATGTAATAAATAAAGAATTAACTTTGAACTGACGTTGTGATATATGACAATAACAAGAGGACAGCCAATCAGAATCTATTATTTATTAGTCATTGGTTTACCACAGAAGTATTTTAATACAGTGACATCATCAACAGTGGTCTAGAGCAGGGTTTCCCAAACCCGGTCCTGGGGCCCTCACCTGGGTGCACTTTTTTTTTTGCCCTAGCACTACACCGCTGATTCAAATAACCAACTCATCATCAAACTTTGATTATTTGAATCAGCTGTGTGGTGCTAGGGCAAAAACCCAAAACGTGCACCCGGGGGGGTCCAGGACAGAGTTTGGGAAACTCTGGTCTAGGGAAGAGGGAGGAGGGAGGAGGGTTGCATCTATAGAAATATAATGACTAGAGTGGACAAAGCCCCTCAGACCATAGAGTTAGAATTACTAGAGTGGAGTAGGGAACAATTTTCAAAGTTTAACCAGCATCCAAGGATTTGGTTTGGAGACCATCTTGGATATGCTATTGGACCCAGTTTCCAGTATTATAATTGAAAAGTATGTTTTTATAACCTTACTAAGTGGTTAAAATGATTGTATATCAAGTTTAAAAACAATTGACCACAGCAATAGGTAAGTTACCCCAGCCCTGAGTTGTTGGAAACCAAACCCATCCTTGTTCTAACAGAGAACGATTGACAGCACTGAGACAGGTTTAAAAGACAAAGATCATCACACACTAATGTCATATCACACACAAACATCATCACACACTAATGTCATATCACACACAAACATCATCACACACTAATGTCATATCACACACAAAGATCATCACACACTAATGTCATATCACACACAAACGTGTCAGAAAAATAAATCATCATTATCGGCTCACTTCTGCTTCTTCTATTGGTCCGCTGGTCTGAAGAGAGTCCGCCCCCTGAGGCTAAACCCCACCTTCCTGCCCCCTGGGAGAGAGGAGGAGAGGGAGGAAGAGGAGGAGGAGGAAGGGAGAGAGGAGGAGGAAGAAGAGGAGGGAGGGGCATGGGTTGCAGGCTGCAGGGGTGGCTGGCGAGAGAGAAGCTCCTTGAAGACAGAGTTCATCTGTTTACTGATGTCCTGAAAGAGAGAGAGGGGGAAGGAGGAGAGATGTTTGAGTGGCCTCAGACCTACAGTATCCAGACCCACCTATCTCCAAATGAAACACCTGCACATCTGCAATGCTTCCAATTAACTATCTGAAATACATTTCTTTGAATGTATTTAATTTCAGCAATCTCCAGGGCGCATCACCAAAAATAACTTATTCTCCACCTACCGGTCTGTCAATAAATCCTCCATCTGTCTGTCTCTCTCCTGCTCTCAGCCTCACACTGTCAAAGGTATGCCTACGCTCCTGATTCCTGAGAGAGAGAGAGACAGAGAGAGACAGAGGGGAAAAAGTAGAGAGAGAGGGAGCGAGAGAGAGGGGGAGAGAGAAAGAACGATTGCTGATGGAGTGTTTTTGGTACATTTCAGGTGTGTGTGTGTGTGTGGGTGTGTGTGTGTGTGTGGGTGTGTGTGTGTGTGTGTGGGTGTGTGTGTGTGTGTGTGGGTGTGTGTGTGTGTGTGTGTGTGTGTGTGCATGCGTAGCATGTCCTACCCTGTGTTTTGGCGTGTCATGGGGGAGAGGGGGATCTTTTGGACGGGGCTTCCGCTGCTCTCCACTGCCCTCTGTCTCCCAGGCAACGAAGCACTGTCACTGTTCACCCGCAGCCTGTCAAACACACACACACACACACACACACAGACCTT
>NC_139994.1:4452309-4559809 GCF_964263955.1 Coregonus lavaretus
TTCACACACAAACACACCTCTTGGTCTTCAGGGTGAACCGCTCTGTGAGTTTGTCGAGGGCGCGGGCGTACTCTGCCTCGATGTCGCCACGACGACGGAAGAACTCAGACAGGTCAGACAGCTGTTGACCTTTGACTTCCACCTGACTGTCCAGAACCTTCATCTGGTCACACAGCTGGGCCCGCAGGTCTATACACAAACACACACACACACACACACACACACACACACACACACACACACACACACACACACACACACACACACACACACACACACACACACACACACACACACACACACACACACACGTCAACACGTAGCGGACATGACTCACGGTCTCGTGATGAGGTAGCCCTGTGGGAGACCAGGATTCAAATCCCACTTGTGAAAATGGCGCCCAACTGTGGGACGATGTCTCATGGAGGAGGAAGTCAAAGGCGGGTGAATGTAGCGGACCTGAGTCGGACTCATAGTCTCGTGGTGAGGTAGCCCTGCCTGCTACTTCAAAATCACTATCGCCTAAGAGGGAATAACCTTTTGGTCTAATGGTAAGACTTTGGTTCTCCTGTGGGAGTCCAGGATTCAGATCCCACCAGTGACACATTCACATACGTATATGAACACACATGACAACAGGAGCAATCAGACATTAGATGCAGTGTATGTATGAACACCCACACACACAGAGACATGTATAGTTGTATGTTCTCACCTTTTATCTGGGAGTCATACTCGTACAGACTCCCTCTCTGCATCCTCAGCTTCCCGTGTGATGTCATCATGTCTGCCCCTGACCCCTGACCCCTAACCTCTAACTTTGTCTATGGATCCTCCAGGTCTCCAATATGAGTCTGTCTAAGCCGATGAACCTAAGCCAGACAGACAGACAGACAGACAGACAGACAGACAGACAGACAGACAGACAGACAGACAGACAGACAGACAGACAGACAGAGAGAGAGAGATCAGTGCTGTAGGGTTAGAATTCACACACACACCCCTGCTGCTTACACAACCTGAGGTTTGACCACATCTGTTGAATCAACAGACAGCTTCACCTTGCCTTTTAGAACCTCCTCCATGCTGCTTTCACTTATCCTATAAAAAAAACTGCCTAGCACATGCTAACCCACTGACAGTTAAAGTGTCTAGCACATGCTAACCCACTGACAGTTAAACTGGCTAGCACATGCTAACCCACTGACAGTTAAACTGGCTAGCACATGCTAACCCACTGACAGTTAAAGTGTCTAGCACATGCTAACCCACTGACAGTTAAAGTGTCTAGCACATGCTAACCCACTGACAGTTAAAGTGTCTAGCACATGCTAACCCACTGACAGTTAAAGTGTCTAGCACATGCTAACCCACTGACAGTTAAAGTGTCTAGCACATGCTAACCCACTGACAGTTAAAGTGTCTAGCACATGCTAACCCACTGACAGTTAAACTGGCTAGCACATGCTAACCCACTGACAGTTAAACTGGCTAGCACATGCTAACCCACTGACAGTTAAACTGGCTAGCACATGCTAACCCACTGACAGTTAAACTGGCTAGCACATGCTAACCCACTGACAGTTAAACTGGCTAGCACATGCTAACCCACTGACAGTTAAACTGGCTAGCACATGCTAACCCACTGACAGTTAAACTGGCTAGCACATGCTAACCCACTGGTTATTAGCTGGAACATATGTGGGTAGGCTATAGGTATAAGAAGAGGCTCAGAAACAGCTGCTCCAATAGAAATCCCTGAGCATGCTACTAAGCATTGTGACACACACACACACTCACACACACACACACACACACACACACACTCACACACACACACACACAATATGAAGCAGTGTCATGGCGGGGTTGGCTAGCTGAGCTCATGCGCAGACACACACCTAAACAAATTCATAGGCACAATTCTTGTACATATCCACATACACACCATTAAGACACACACACACACACACACACACACACACACACACACACACTGACAATGCTGCACTAACATTACATCATTAATGATCTAACAGTCATATTCCATCCATTATACATGGATCCATCAGCATACGCAGTGTCACTGCAGTCACACACACACACATACACACACACACACATACACACACATACACACACACACATACACACACGCCTCTGTCGTAGCTATAAATAACGCAACCCATGACAACCATACCTCACGGGTTAGTCCTGTATTCCCTTTTTCTCTGTTCTTCTCCGTATCCTCACCTCTCTTCTCCTCTTCCGCCTCTCTCCTCCTCCTCCCTCTCTCCTCTCTATCGCAGAGACCAGTGCGGACCAGACAGATTTTTCTCAGCTCAGTTCTCTCCTCTTCCTCCTCCTCCCTCCTCCTTTTTCAGACACACACTCAAAACAGCCCTCCCTCCCTCCCTCTCTCTTTTTTTTCTCCCTCTTTCAAACACAGCTCGCTTCTCTTTCTCTCGCTTTTTCTTCCCCTCCCCCTCTCCTTCCCACTCCCCCTCTCCCTCTACCCCCTCCCCCGCCCCGCCCCTCCCCCTTCCCTTCCCCTCTCCCTCCCCCTCCCCCTCCCCCTCTCCCTTCCCCTCTCCCTCCCCCTCCCCCTCCCCCACACGCTCTCCCTCTCCCTCCCCTTCCCCTCTCCCTCCCCCTTCTTCTCCCCCTCTCCTTCCCCCTCTCCCTCCCTCTCCCCTTCCCTCTCCCTCCCCCTTCCCCTCTCCCTCCCCCTCCCCCTCCTCCACCCACTCCCCGCCTGCTCCCCCTCTCCCTCCCACTCCCCCTTCCCCTCTCCCTCTCCCCCCCTTCCCCTCTCCCTCTCCCTCCCCCTCTCCCTCCCTCTCCCTCCCCCTCCCCCTCCCCCTCCCCCTCTCCCACACACACAGCCCTCCTCTACTACCCGTACCACTACTATTTTGAATAATAATCACAACTATAATAATAATAATAATAGTAATAATACTGATAATAATAATAACAATAATAATAATAATAATAATAGTAAAAACAATAATACTGATAATAAGTAAGTTACTGTTTACTATGCAGATGTTATTATTCAGTGTCCCTCAGGCTATGGCAGGCAAATACATATTTGGCTGCAAGAGGAGCCGTTGCTCCTTCGTCCATGACTATTTTTTGTTTTTCCTCTGGGTTTAATAAGTTAAAATGTGGAATAAATGTAGTCATTTCTGTGAATAATGAATCTCTTGGTGAGGAATATTTATCACAGTAAAGGAGAAAGTGCATCTCTGTCTCTACCTCCCCTGTCGTGCAGTGACCACATACACGCTCCTCTTTGGGTAGCCATGTCTTTTTATGTCTGCCGGTTTCTATTGCCAATTGGTGGTCACTCAGCCTTTTACTTGCTAAGGATCTGTCTCTGCTTCGTATCTCTGACAGAGTAGAGATAATCAACCAATTAATATTCAATTAATATTCTCCCTCACACATGAACAGCCCTCCTCTCTGTCTCTCTATCTCTCCCTCTCTCACATACACAGCCCCCCCCCCCCCCCCCTCACACACACAGTCCTCTCTCTCTCTATGAGTGAATGTCATAACCTAAGCCACGCCCCCATCCTGTGCTCTTTTCTCCTCGAGGCCTACACTAGAAACACCATAACAGATAGTCTTCTCATCTCAGCCTCCCTCCCTCCCTCCCTCTCCTTCCATCTCTCCCTCCTTTTCTCTTTCACACCATGAAATGTTTTTTCTGATGACCTTGTATTATTTAGCTTAATACCATCACCATCACCATCGCACACAGATACACAAACAGACACACATACACAGACACACACACAGCCACACACACAGACACACACACAGATACACACACGGATACACACACAGACACACACACACAGACACACACAGATACACAAACAGACACACATACACAGACACACACACAGCCACACACACAGACACACACACAGACACACACACAGATACACACACAGACACACACACAGACACACACAGACACACACACAGACACACACACAGACTGTTGCTCACTGTCTGTGTCCTCTGCATCCTCTCTGCTCAGTCACAGCGGATGTGGTGAGGAGAGAGAAAGCTGTGAAAAACAACCTCAATCTATATATATATATACAACTGTAGCACCTGAATAGCTACACTAGTGATAACACCTTTTTAAGACAGAGTGTTGCCAACAAACATGGTTCCCTGGTTGGTTAACATTCATTATTACAGCATAATAAAAACAACTGGGCATATACAGATGTAGGATCTTGATTTGACCAGCATACAGTGGCTTGCGAAAGTATTCACCCCCCCCCTGGTTTTGCCACCAAGTACATGACTTAGTACTTGGTGGCAAAACCCTTGTTGGCAATCACAGAGGTCAGACGTTTCTTGTAGTTGGCCACCAGGTTTGCACACATCTCAGGAGGGATTTTGTCCCACTCCTCTTTGCAGATCTTCTCCAAATCATTAAGGTTTCGAGGCTGACGTTTGGCAACTCGAACCTTCAGCTCCCTCCACAGATGTTCTATGGGATTTAGGTCTGGAGACTGGCTAGGCCACTCCAGGACCTTAATGTGCTTCTTCTTGAGCCACTCCTTTGTTGCCTTGGCCATGTGTTTTGGGTCATTGTCATGCTGGAATACCCATCCACTAATAATTTTCAATGCCCTGGCTGAGGGAAGGAGATTCTCACCCAAGATTTGACGGTACATGGCCCCGTCCATTGTCCATTGATGCTGTGAAGTTGTCCTGTCCCCTTAGCAGAAAAACACCCCCAAAGCATAATGTTTCCACCTCCATGTTTGACGGTGGGGATGGTGTTCTTGGGATCATAGGCAGTATTCCTCCTCCTCCAAACACGGCGTGTTGAGTTGATGCCAAAGAGCTCAATTTTGGTCTCATCTGACCACAACACTTTCACCCAGTTCTCCTCTGAATCAGTCAGATGTTAATTGGCAAACTTCAGACGGGCCTGTATATGTGCTTTCTTGAGCAGGGGGACCTTGCGGGCGCTGCAGGATTTCAGTCCTTCACGGCATAGTGTGTTACATTTACATTTACATTTTAGTCATTTAGCAGACGCTCTTATCCAGAGCGACTTACAGTTAGCACATACATTATTTTATCGAACCCACAACCCTGGCGTTGCAAACGCCATGCTCTACCAACTGAGCTACATCCCCTGCCGGCCATTCCCTCCCCTACCCTGGACGACGCTGGGCCAATTGTGCGCCGCCCATGAGTCTCCCGGTCGCGGCCGGCTACGACAGAGCCTGGATTCTGTTACCAATTGTTTTCTTGGTGACTATGGTCCCAGCTGCCTTGAGATCATTGACAAGATCCTCTCGTGTAGTTCTGGGCTGATTCCTCACCATTCTCATGATTATTGCAACTCCACGAGGTGAGATCTTGCATGGAGCCCCAGGCCGAGGGAGATTGACAGTTATTTTGTGTTTCTTCCATTTGCGAATAATCGCACCAACTGTTGTCACCTTCTCACCAAGCTGCTTGGCGATGGTCTTGTAGCCCATTCCAGTCTTGTGTAGGTCTACAATCTTGTCCCTGACATCCTTGGAGAGCTCTTTGGTCTTGGCCATGGTGGAGAGTTTGGAATCTGATTGATTGATTGCTTCTGTGGACAGGTGTCTTTTATACAGGTAACAAGCTGAGATTAGGAGCACTCCCTTTAAGAGTGTGCTCCTAATCTCAGCTCGTTACCTGTATAAAAGACACCTGGGAGCCAGAAATCTTTCTGATTGAGAGGGGGTCAAATACTTATTTCCCTCATTAAAATGCAAATCAATTTATAACATTTTTGACATGCGTTTTTCTGAATTTTTTTGTTATTCTGTCTCTCACTGTTCAAATAAACCTACCATTAAAATTATAGACTGATCATTTCTTTGTCAGTGGGCAAACGTACAAAATCAGCAGGGGATCAAATACTTTTTTCCCTCACTGTATGTCTCTATAAGCTTGGCACATCTAGCCACTGGGATTTTTGCCCATTCTTCAAGGCAAAACTGCTCAAGCTCCTTCAAGTTGGATGGGTTCCGCTGGTGTACAGCAATCTTTAAGTCATACCACAGATTCTCAATTGGATTGAGGTCTGGGCTTTGACTACGCCATTCCAAGACATTTAAATGTTTCCCCTTAAACCACTCGAGAGTTCTTTAGCAGTATGCTTAGGGTCATTGTCCTGCTGGAAGGTAAACCTCCGTCCCGGTCTCAAATCTCTGGAAGACTGAAACAGGTTTCCCTCAAGAATGTCCCTGTATTTAGCAACATCCATCATTCCTCCAATTCGGACCAGTTTCCCAGTCCCTGCCGATGAAAAACATCCCCACAGCATGATGCTGCCACCACCATGCTTCATTGTGGGGATGGTGTTCTCGGGGTGATGAGAGGTGTTGGGTTTGCGCCAGACATAGTGCTTTCCTTGATGGCCAAAAAGCTCAATTTTAGTCTCATCTGACCAGATAACCTTCTTCCATATGTTTGGGGAGTCTCCCACATGCCTTTTGGCGAACATCAAATGTGTTTGATTGTTTTATTCTTTAAGCAATGGCTTTTTTCTGGCCATTCTTCCGTAAAGCCCAGCTCTGTGGAGTGTACGGCTTAAAGTGGTCCTATGGACAGATACTCCAATCTCCACTGTGGAGCTTTGCGGCTCCTTCAGGGTTATCTTTGGTCTCTTTGTTGCCTCTCTGATTAATGCCCTCCTTGCCTGGTCCGTGAGTTTTGGTGGGCGACCCTCTCTTGGCAGGTTTGTTGTGGTGCCATATTCTTTCAATTTTTTAATAATGGATTTAATGGTGCTCCGTGGGATGTTTAAAGTGTCAGATATTTTTAACCCAACCCTGATCTGTACTTCTCCACAACTTTATCCCTGACCTGTTTGGAGAGCTCCTTGGTCTTCATGGTGCCGCTTGCTTGGTGGTGCCCCTTGCTTAGTGGTGTTGCAGACTCTGGGGTCTTTCAGAACAGGTGTATATATACTGAGATCATGTGACACTTAGATTGCACACAGGTGGACTTTATTTAACTAATTATGTGACTTCTGAAAGTAATTGGTTGCACCAGATCTTATTTAGGGGCTTCATAGCAAAGGTGGTGAATACATATGCACGCACCACTTTTCCGTTATTTATGTTTTAGAATTTTTTGAAACAAGTTATTTTTTAAATTTCACTTGAAATCCAATTACATGAAATCCAAATAAAAATCCATTTAAATTCCAGGTTGTAATGCAACAAAATAGGAAAAACGCCAACGGGATGAATACTTTTGCAAGGCACTGTACCCTGTGCAAGTTACGCATTCCTACCTCATACTTCAGTGTTCATGTCCCTTGTCTTTTGAATGGGCTTGACGATTATATCATCAAATTCATGAAAACACGGTCATATAAGATACATAAACAATTATATTTGTGTTTGTGGATGAATTTACTTCCGCCAGATGCCTTTCCTTAAGTTTTTATGCTGAAGGTTTTTCAGATGAGCTTTGTGATTATGTAAATCACAAAGCTTATCTGCATTTCCTGCGGTACTGGAAAATTGTCAGCAGCAAAAGAGTGATCAAATTAAGATACTACATCTGCACGTATACAGAGACAAAAACGTGACTGAGCAGACGTATACAAAGAAAATAAAAAAGAACAAATATGACATTGTGAATTACATATACAGTGAGGGAACATACATATACATATGTACAGTGAGGGAACATACATATACATATGCGTATGAGTTCAAAGAGCAGTGGCAGCTGTATAAAAAAACAAGAGCACTACAGGAACTGAACATAAATATAAACGCAACATGTAAAGTGTTGGTCCCATGTTTCATGAGCTGAAATAAAAGACCCAAGAAATATTCACAAAAAGCTTATTTCTCTCAAATGTTGTGCACAAATTTGTTAGCATCCCTGTTAGAGGAGCATTTCTCCTTTGCCAAGATAATCCATCCACCTGATAGGTGTGGCATATCAAGAAGCTGATTAAACAGCATGATCATTACACAGGTGCACCTTGTGCTGGGGACAATAAAAGGGCACTCTAAAATGTGCAGTTTTGTCACACAACACAATGCCACAGATGTCTCAAGTTTTGAGGGAGCATGCAATTGGCATGCTTACTGCAGAAATGTCCACTTGAGCTGTTGCCAGAGAATTGAATGTTCATTTCTTTACCATAAGCCGCCTCCAATGTTGTTTTAGAGAATATGGCAGTACGTCCAACCGGCCTCACAACCGCAGACCACATGTAACCACGCCAGCCCAGGACCTCCACATCCTGCTTCTTCACCTACGGGATCGTCTGAGACCAGCCACCTGGACAACTGATGAAACTGTGGGTTTGCACAACCAAAGAATTTCTGCACAAACTGTCAGAAACCGTCTCAGGGAAGCTCATCTGTGTGCTCTTAGTCCTTACCAGGGTCTTGACCTGACTGCAGTTCGGCGTCATAACCGACTTCAGTGGGGAAATGCTGAAATTTGATGTTCACAGGCACGCTGGAGAAGTGTGCTCTTCACGGATGAATCCCGGTTTCAACAGTAACAGGCAGATGGCAGACAGCGTGTATGGCGTCGTGTGGGCGAGTGGTTTGCTGATGTCAACATTGTGAACAGAGTGCCCCATGGTGGCGGTGGGGTTATGGTATGGGCAGGCATAATCTATGGACAACGAACACAATTGCATTTTATCAATGGCATATTGAATGCACAGAGATACTGTGATGAGATCCTAAGGCCCATTGTCGTGCCATTCATCCACCGGCATCACCTCATGTTTCAGCATGATAATGCACAGCCCCATGTCACAAGAATCTGGACACAATTCCTGGAAGCTGAAAATGTCCCAGTTCTTCCATGGCCTGCATACTCACCAGACATGTCACCCATTGAGCATGTTTGGGATACTCTGGATTGACATGTGCGACAGCGTGTTCCAGTTCCCGCCAATATCCAGCAACTTTGCACAGCCATTGAAGAGGAGTGGGACAACATTCCACAGGCCACAATCAACAGCCTGATCAACTCTACGCAAAGGAGATCTGTAGGGCTGCATGAGGAAAATGCTGGTCACACCAGATACTGACTGGTTTTCTGATCTATGCTCTTACCTTTTTTTAAAGGTATCTGTGACCAACAGATGCAAATCTGTATTCCCAGTCATGTGAAATCCATAGATTAGGGCCTAATTTATTTATTTCAATTGACTGATTTCCTTATATGAACTGTAACTCAGTAAAATCTTTGAAATTGTTGCATGTTGCGTTTATATTTTTGTTCAGTGTAGATGTGATATGCATTTAATTTAAGTCCAGAATAATAGCATTTTAAAGGTATTGGCACCACCTAGTGTATATGGAGGGAACATGCAGCTGTAGTGGTATCTGAGGAAACTACAACCACTAGGCCTACTACTATTTGAGAAGGTCCGGTCACACACATTTCCTAGGTGGATAATGTCCGGATGGATAATGTAATTTATCGACCTAGTAACAAACCCCCACCTCGCAACCCATGCGACCCCAAACTGTTCACACCCCTCTTGTTGGTGGAGAGTAAATGTTGCAGTTTTAAAGCTAATTTCCGGCAATTCTACACATTTTGTATGGGGCAGAGAATTTTTTTGGGCTGTTTTTAAAGCTCATTATCTGCAATTCTATGCATTCTTCCATGTCTTATGTGTGTTTATATGATACCAGCGGTCGAAGCCAGACCGAGGGGGGTGGGCGGGACCTGCATATTGACCCCGTTCTGGGTCCGGATCCGGTCCGCGGTCAGCCAAATGGTCACATGCTTCGTTAACAACAGGTGTAGACTAACAGTGAAATGCTTACTTACAGGTCCTTCCCAACAATGCAGAGAGAAAGAAAATAGAGAAATAATAGAAAAGTAAAACATGTAATAATAGAAGTCATAATAGATACACAATGAGTAACGATAACTTGGCTATATACACCGAGTCGATGTGCATGGGTACGAGGTAATTAAAGTAGATATGTACATAACTAGGAATAAAGTGACAGATAATAAACAGTAGCAGCAGTGTATGTGATGAGACAAAACTTAGAGCAAAAAGGGTCAATGCAGATAGTCCAGGTAGCTATTTGGTTACCTACAGTATTTAACTGACTATTTAGCAGTCTTATGGCTTGGTGGTAGAAGCTGTTCAGTGTCTTGTTGATTCGAGACTTGGTTCATCTGTTGCTGTGCGGTAGCCGAGAGAAAAGTCTATGACTTGGGTGGTTGGAGTCTTTAACAATTATACCACCTGGTATAGAGGTCCCGGATGGCAGGGAGCTTGGCCCCAGTGACATACGTTAAGGTAGTGACAGCTGTGTGTGTGTGTGTGTGTGTGTAGGAGATTTTGGTCTCTGGTCATGTCATTTAGCCCATATAAGGCATGTCCCTTTGGCCAATCACAGGCTGCGACACCACCCTGCATGATCAGACAGCTGACACTATGACATCCTGCCCCTGCACACACACACACACACACACACACACACACTAGTCTAGCAAACTTAACCCCCCCACCACCTACCCAATCAATGCCGACACACACACACACGCACACACCAAACACACAACTAGTCCTGCAACCTCAAGTCAACACCCGTCACAGGCCCCCACCTACACACACACAAACACACTATTCGGACCACAGGAGGTTGGTGGCACCTTAATTGGGGAGGATGGGCTCATAGTAATGGCTGGAACTGAATAAATGGAATGGCATCAAACTCATCAGATACATGGTTTCCATGGTTTCCATGTGATTGATACCAATTCATTTACTCCATTCAGCCATTATTATGAGCCGTCCTCCCCTTAGTAGCCTCCTGTGATTCGGACTAGCTCCACTGCCCTTGCCCTGAGGGTATCCTGAGCTGATATCAGCCGGTTTATTGACAGCTGTCACCGCCCATGTACAACACACAGCGACCGGATTGGCTCAACTGGGAGATGGGGGAAGGGACTAAAGGTTTTAGAGGTCTCTTTCGGGCCCAAAAAGTTGGACCCGGACCCGAATGGACCCAAGGACAATCAGACCTGGACTAACCCGATCATTTTAAAAAAGAGGGACCCGGACGATTGGATCAGAGTGACAAAAAAATAATAATTATCAGCCAAGTTGCTCTTCTGGTTAACGAATAGGTATTTATATGTTGGCTAGGCCTTATTAGTGTAAAATAAATATGCTATAGACTATGCAGAGCCGTGGTCGGGTCCATTTGGGTCTGTCAGCTGTAGTTACATAGACCCGAGACCTGATGACAATCAAACAGGACCCGACCCGCTCGGGTCCCGGGTCGGGTCTCAGGTATTTGGGTTCGGTTGGACCCGTGAAGACCTCTAAAAGGTTTGACTCTTGTGAATGAATACGGTCACAGTAAAAAGTCCCATGATTGAAACTAAAGGAACTCATAGATTTCACACACACCGTCCACGTCCATATCTGAATTCTCACACTCAAAATATTTTTAAAAAACAGTCTTAACTACCATTGACACAAACTTCAGACAGACAAGGCCTCCTCATTTCCTAACTCTAACACCACCTTTTTACTGTCTTCTCTGGCTCACTGGTTAATATGGGTGTATTTACATTTAGGTCATTTAGCAGACGCTCTTATCCAGAGCGACTTACAGTTAGTGAGTGCATACATTTTTCATACTGGCCCCCCGTGGGAATCGAATCCACAATCCTGGTGTTGCAAGCGCCATGCTCTACCAACTGAGCTACAGGAGACCCTTGTGTATCAGACACAAGGTAAACAGTTGTGGCAAAGTTTTCCTTTGAGAGTAATTTATTTTGAGTGACCAAAAAGTGTAATAACAGTGTAATGATAATTATCAACAAGATCACAATACCTGGGTTCTGCTGCTATCACCCAATGTATTAGTCTATTACATAATTTGACAAATGAAGGATAGATAGGCCTATTGTTGCTACGGTTTGTAGGCTATTGTGCAGGGGCAGGGGCAACCAGGGTTTCAGGTAGCATGATGTGTCAGGTTATGTCTGGCTGTGTCTAGGCAGGTGATGCCCTTCAGGTGAGGTGACGTGCTCCATTTTGTCGCATATCGGGTTTTGGTCACCTTTCAAGTCCTAAATCCTACCAGGTCCCCCACACGCACCCTGCAGACAGCAACTGCGCATGCGCACCCACAACTATTTAAATACCCCAAGTCATCTGCTACAACAAAACATTCCAGTGATAGCAATCTGCGACGCAGCGCAAGGACTGGCAAGGGAGGCCATAACACCAGCTGGCAAAATATTGACAGTTTATCAAGCAACTAAACTCGCGATTTTCTGTTTTTGTGACCATGGCTGAGTAACCCCGGTTAGGATTGGAAGGTGCATCCGAGCTAAGGTGTAGTGAAGTCGGGGAGAGGAGGAGGGGAAGGTCCGGACAGGAGAAAAACAAAGACGTCTGTGTAGTTAAACTAGGCAAGTCCCATCGAACTGTCTGAACAGCTCTCTGATTTTTCCAAAACTGACACGTCCCAGGGGTCCGGTGGATAGCGAGCTGGCACCGGGGAAAAAACGTTTACTGACCTGCCGAACCGGGCCGTTATGAACGGCCGCTCATGCGCTGTCACCGCGAATAACTGCGAGTTGACAACACAAAAACATCTGTGACGGGTTGTTTTGTTCTAGCTAGACAAGGGCGAGGACTGGAGTGTTTTTTGAGCTTGTTAGCTATAGCATGTAGCTAGCTGAATTTATTCGCTAAACTGCCAGTCAACAGCGCTACATTTCTACAAAAACGACCGTTAAATAACTATTTTGGAAATTTCTAGAACGTTCGTTTGTTAAATTCCAAGCGTATTGCGCAACATTGCTTACAAACAGGCGAACTCGCTAACTAGCTTTGACTGCTTGCTAGCCAGCTGACCGTTAGCTAGTTAGCTGTCCTGGCTTTCCCTTGCCTAGCCTGTGTAGCTAAATCTGCCAGCTAGTTAACATTCTGGCGACAGGTAGCTAGATTACGCCTGACAAACACCATCACCACCACCCACCATGTCCTCGATGGAAGAGCGTGGTGAGGTGGGCGTCGCGGCGGCTCCAGGCTCCTCAGGCGGCCTGGGGGTTGGGGCGGTGGGGGCAGCCCTGGAGACAGTGGTCGGGGGGCCATCAATGCAGGAGGAGGTGGGCTTCCGAAGAGGAGAGGGGCTCGGGCCCGAGTCGGACCCGGACGAGCCGCCGCCCAAGAAGCGGCTGAGACTGCCGGAGGGAGAGTCGGGAAAGCTGGAAGAGAGGCTGTATTCAGTGCTGTGCTGCACCGTGTGTCTAGACCTGCCCAAGGCCTCCGTTTATCAGGTAAATACTGTCAAACACACCTGTCCTGGCCTACCGACTCTGGCCCACTTGTCAATATTAGCCAGCTAGCTAGCCAACTTCGTATTAAATAGGCCTAACTAACATGTCAATTTAGCTTCATAGGCTAGGAATGTCAGGCATGAAGTAGGGGTTGAGGACAATCTGTAGGCCTACTGATCAGCACCTGTCGTGGGCTGTAACGTTAGCTAGATGGGTGAAGAGAGGATGTTGGGCCCAGGGACGCAAGCTAGCAGCTAGGTCAGTAGTTAACTTGTTCAGGAGGGTTTGCCAGTGCTCAGCGCTGCGCAGAGAAATGATGATCTATAAATCATATGGGTAGCCAGTACTCAGCGCTGCGCAGAGAGATCATATGATCTATAAATCCTCAGGATGTAGGTGTCCAAAATGGCACCCGAGCCTTTTCTATTCAGATTTGCCAACAAGACATGAACACATGCAGATGTGTCAGTTCTGCATATTGATTATCCCAGGCCGACCCCTAGGAAATAGGCAAGCCCCAACATGTCACCTAACACAGAATGAACTACTCTCAGCTCTCACCCAGTTTGCTGTGTTGTGATACTGATTAGTATGCCCTCAAATAACCACTGGATACTCTCCCCACCCCAAAGCAAATTTGCATCCAATGTACAGTACCAGTCAAAAGTTTGGACACACCTACTCATTCAAGGGTTTTTCTTTATTTTTACTATTTTCTACATTGTAGAATGATAGTGAAGACATCAAAACTACGAAATAACACATATGGAATCATGTAGTAACCAAAAAAGTGTTAAACAAATCAAAATATATTTGATATTCTTCAAAGTAGCCACCCTTTGCCTTGATGATAGCTTTGCACACTCTTGGCATTCTCTCAACCAGCTTCATGAGGTAGTCACCTGGAATGCCTTGTTAAAAATTAATTTGT
Organism: Coregonus lavaretus; assembly: GCF_964263955.1. NCBI lineage: Eukaryota > Metazoa > Chordata > Actinopteri > Salmoniformes > Salmonidae > Coregonus > Coregonus lavaretus. The sequence goes on from NC_139994.1 coordinate 4,466,579, forward strand.
GGAATTTCTTTCCTCCTTAATGCGTTTGAGCCAATCAGTTGTGTTGTGACATGGTAGGGTTGGTATACAGAAGATGGCCCTATTTGGCAATAACAGCTCAAATAAGCAAAGAGAAATTACAGTCCATCATTACTTTAAGACATGAAGGTCAGTCAATCTGAAAAATTTCAAGAACTTTGAAAGTTTCTTCAAGTGCAGTTGCAAAAACCATCAAGCGCTATGATGAAACTGGCTCTCATGAGGACCGCCACAGGAAAGGAAGACCCAGAGTTGCTGCAAAGAAACCACTACTAAAGAACACCAATAAGAAGAAGAGACTTGCTGGGGCCAAGAAACACGAGCAATGGACATGAGACCGGTGGAAATCTGTCCTTTGGTCTGATGAGTCCAAATTTGAGGTTTTTGGTTCCAACCGCCGTGTCTTTATGAGACACAGAGTAGGAGAACGGATTATCTCTGCATGTGTGGTTCCCACCGTGAAGCATGGAGGAGGAGGTGTGATGCTGTGGGGGTGCTTTGCTGGTGACACTGTCTGTGATTTATTTGGAATTCAAGGCACTCTTAACCAGCATGGCTACCACAACATTCTGCAGCGATACGCCATCCCATCTGGTTTGCGCTTAGTGGGACTATCATTTGTTTTTCAACAGGACAATGACCCAACACACCTCCAGGCTGTGTAAGGGCTATTTTACCAAGAAGGAGAGTGATGGAGTGCTGCATCAAATGACCTGGCCTCCACAATCGCCCGACCTCAACCCAATTGAGATGGTTTGGGATGAGTTGGAGTGAAGGAAAAGCAGCCAACAAGTGCTCAGCATATGTGGGAACTCCTTCAAGACTGTTGGAAAAGTATTCCTCATGAAGCTGGTTGAGAGAATGCCAAGAGTGTGCAAAGCTGTCATCAAGGCAAAGGGTGGCTATTTGAAGAATCTCAAATATGAAATATATTTTTATTTGTTTAACACTTTTGGTTACATGATTCCATATGTAGTTTTGATGTCTTCACTATTATTCTACAATGTAGAAAATAGTAAAAATAAAGAAAAACCCTTGAATGAGTAGGTGTGTCCAAACTTTTGACTGGTACTGTATATAGAGTATAAACACTGATTTATAAAGACTAACATCCACAGTATGGATATACCAAACACACACACACCTACAATAACCCTTCCCGCTCTGTTCAACAGTGCACCAACGGTCACCTGATGTGTGCTGGCTGTTTCATCCACCTGCTGGCTGACTCTCGTCTGAAAGAGGAACAGGCCACTTGTCCTAACTGCAGGTCTGTACACGCACACACACACAGTTTACAAATACACTTGAATTGAATTGACTGAGTGAGTAATTGATATATGTAAAATCTTTGAAATTGTTGAATGGTGTGTTTATTTTTGTTCAGGATATAATTGCATTGATTGATGGAGTGTTCTCTCTTTCTCTTTCTCTTTCTCTTTCTCTTTCTCTTTCTCTTTCTCTCTCCCCTCCCCCCCTCTAGGTGTGAGATCACCAAGTCTCTGTGTTGTAGGAACCTGGCTGTAGAGAAAGCTGTGAGTGAGCTGCCCACAGACTGTCCCTTCTGTCTCAAACAGTTCCCTCGCTCCAGCCTAGAGAGGCACCAGAAGGAGGAGTGCCAAGACAGGTACACACCTCATTGGTACACACACACACACACACACACACACACTAGTGCTGAGCGATTAGTGTTTTTTGAGGTCGTTTCGGTTTGATTATTTAAAAAACAAACATTAAATGCACTATGCATTATGTGGGTTGAATGCTGTAACAACACAGAATAAAACAATTAGTAAAAGTCAAAATCACTATCTTAGTAGTTCTTCAAAGTAAACAAGGCATACTTTTATGACTGCTGAATACCAACTATCAATCACTTAGATCATGTATTTTCAGTTAGAGATACCTCGTGAAGCAACAGCTGCTCTCTATATCCCCTCACGATCACGCATTCTTCTGTCTATTCCGTAGCACGCGTAAAAGGAACACACAGACCTGACAAATAGGTGCGCAATGGATTATGGTCATTGTAGTTAATTACCACGTTTTCTTCGCTAAACTATGTTGAATATTGGCCTGTTGGAAACTACAACTCCCGACTACATCGCACAGTTCAGGCTGGATCTGATTTATCTCTAGAGAAACTGTGCATTGAGCTCACAGAAAAAAATGAACGAAATGGAATTCAAATAATTCAACCTACATCGATCAATTAGTTGTTTAAAAACCGAAAAATAACCTACATTTTGGTTAATCGCTCAGCAATAACACACACACGCGATCAGACGACCCTGTTGCAGTTGTTAATGACAGAACCCCAGCAGAAATTATACAGCCGGTCCCAAATCACTTCTTACCCCTCCCCTTGGCCCTAACACCTCCATGTTTGCAGATCTGTATGGTGATGGGTATAAGCAGTGCAGTACCTTTTCCTCCTTGTCCTCATGATTGGCCCTAAACTCCCACTTCCTGATGTGTTGCCAGGGTGACGCAGTGTAAGTATAAGCGGATTGGCTGCCCATGGAAGGGACCGTTCCACGAGCTGCCAGCCCACGAGGAGGAGTGCTGCCACCCCACCAAGACTGGCACAGAGCTGATGGGCATCCTGGGGGAGATGGACCAGAGCCACAGCAGAGAACTAACCCTTTACAACTCTATATTCTCCCTTCTCTGTTATGAGAAGATAGGCTTCACAGGTAGGCTAGGTACACAGTACACACTCACACACACAGTACCTGACTTCCACACTGTCAAATCAAATTACATTTATTTATAAAGCCCTTTTTTACTTCAGCAGTCACAAAGTGCTATTACAGAAACCCAGCATAAAACCCCAAAGAGCAAGCAATGCCTTGCAAAAGTATTCATCCCTCTTGGCGTTTTTCCTATTTTATTGCAATACAACCTGTAATTTTAAATTGATTTTTATTTGGATTTAATGTAATGGACATACACAAAATAGTCCAAATTGGTGAAGTGAAATGAAAAAAATAACTTGTTTCAAACATTTCTAAAAAATAAATAACGGAAAAGTGGTGCATGCATATGTATTCACCCCCTTTGCTATGAAGCCCCTAAATAAGATCTGGTGCCACCAATTACCTTCAGAAGTCACATAATTAGTTAAATAAAGTCCACCTGTGTGCAATCTAAGTGTTACATGATCTGTCACATAATCTCAGTATATATACACCTGTTCTGAAAGACCCCAGAGTCTGCAACACCACTAAGCAAGGGGCACCACCAAGCAAGCAGCACCATGAAGACCAAGGAGCTCTCCAAACAGGTCAGGGACAAAGTTGTGGAGAAGTACAGATCAGGGTTGGGTTATAAAAAAATATCCCACGGAGCACCATTAAATCCATTATTAAAAAATTGAAAGAATATGGCACCACAACAAACCTGCCAAGAGAAGGCCGCCCACCAAAACTCACGGACCAGGCAAGGAGGGCATTAATCAGAGAGGCAACAAAGAGACCAAAGATAACCCTGAAGGAGCTGCAAAGCTCCACAGCAGAGATTGGAGTATCTGTCCATAGGACAGAAATAAAAAAATAAGCAAACACGTTTGGTGTTCGCCAAAAGGCATGTGGGAGACTCCCCAAACATATGGAAGAATGTACTCTGGTCAGATGAGACTACAATTGAGCTTTTTGGCCATCAAGGGAAACGCTATGTCTGGCGCAAACCCAACACCTCTCATCACCGCGAGAACACCATCCCCATAGTGAAGCATGGTGGTGGCAGCAGCATCATGCTGTGGGGATGTTTTTCATCGGCAGGGACTGGGAAACTGGTCAGAATTGAAGGAATGATGGATGGCGCTAAATATAGGGAAATTCTTGAGGGAAACCTGTTTCAGTCTTCCAGAGATTTGAGACTGGGATGGAGGTTCACCTTCCAGCAGGACAATGACCCTAAGCATACTGCTAAAGCAACACTCAAGTGTTAAAAAAAAAAAAAAAAAAAAAAAGGTGGTTATTTTACCCCCGTTTTCGTGGTCTCCAATTGGTGGTTACAGTCTTGTCCCATCGCTGCTACTCCCGTACGGACACGGGAGAGGCGAAGGTCGAGAGTCACTAACTGTAAGTCGCTCTGGATAAGAGCGTCTGCTAAATGGGTTTCAATTGTGGGTAAGTATCAATAATGTACCAGTGCTTCCTGATAATGTCCTTCAATTCCTTTGCCAATGGTGAGTATTGGGTGAAGCATGAGGGGACATGTTCTGCTTTTTCTTGAACTTTTGGTTGAAGGCTTTCCAACTGTGTTAGTCCTTCAAAACGATCATTGGCATGTTTTACTCAATTGTCTTGGTACCCCCTTTCATGCCAGCCAGGTAGGCTATACTCCTGTTGTAAAGATAAACAAGGTGCTTAATATTAGGAAAGTTGAGAAATAAATATAGTAGGCCTAGCCTATAGAAAGCTGATGGAATCCTCCTCTTTTTAGTAGAGGCCATCACTCTGTTTTCTCGCGCAATTGCATAGCCATTTGCATTGATGTCAGAGTGATTAGAGGGACAATAGAGTGCTGAGTACCAGGCAGTTAGCAAGTTTGGTAGGCTGCTAATGACCATCAGCAGCATCAGAGCTTGGAGAAGCCTAGTTACCGTGACTAAGCGGTCAAGTGGAATTTGACTGCCTTCATGACTCGTGACCGCTGGTGTGGCGGTAATACGGTCACCACAACAGCCCTATCCACAGTAGACACTGTCATACACACACAGTACCTGACTTCCAGGACAATAATTTCAATCTGGCTGAAAGGACCAGTCTCACACACACAAACATGAATCTTTCTAATTTTGTCCTCCCCCTCTCTCTCCCCTGTCCAGAGGTCCAGTTCAGGCCGTACCGTACAGATGACTTCATAACCCGTCTGTACTATGAGAGTCCTCGTTTCACCGTGTTGAACCAGACCTGGGTACTGAAGGCCAGAGTCAACGACTCGGAACGCAACCCTAACCTCTCCTGCAAACGCACCCTCTCCTTCCAACTCATCCTCAAGAGCAAGGTACACACACTGACTGAGTGTCTCTCTCTCTCTGTCTCTGTCTCACTCTGTCTCTGTCTCTCTGTCTCTCTCTCTGTTTCTCTCTCTCTCTCTCTCTAACCCTCCTCCTCCTCCCTCTAGGTGAACTCAGCTATAGAGTGTTCCTTCCTGCTGTTGAAAGGTCCGTACGATGACGTGAGGATCAAGCCTGTGATTCACCATCACGCGTTCAGCAACGACACCAACGAGACAGACTACGTCCCGCTGCCCATCACCGACTCTGTGGAGTGTAACAAACTACTGGCAGCCAAGAACATCAACCTACGACTCTTCATCTTCCAGATCCAGAAATAGACAGAAGAGGAGGAGAGAGGGGAGGGATTGAGGGGGGGGGTAAGAGAGAGAGAGGACAGAGAGAGGTGTAGCGGAAGTGAGGGAGAGAGATATGTTTGAGATTAAAGTGAGACACCACTAAACCACTGATACCTCTTTACACACTCTCACACACATGCACTCACACTCTCTCTCGCACACACACACGCACTCACACTCTCTCGCACACACACACACGCACTCACACTCTCTCTCACACACACACGCACTCACAATCTCTCACACACACTCACACACACACTCACACACACACACACACACACACACACTCAGACTCTCATACACATTCGCACTCACACACACTCACACACTCTCACACTCACACACCACTAGACCACATACTGAGAGAGTTAGAGAACCCCAGCTTGGGGTGCTGCTGTTAGTGTTGCTATGGAGATAGGGTGGTGTTGCTAGGGGAATTCATCTGTATGGAGGAGGTCGTTACTATGGAGATGGGGGTGTTGTTAGGGGAGAGGGGGTTGTCGCTATGGAGACAGGATGGTTGTACCTGTGGAGTTGAGTCTGTCCGACCTTTCACCCTTGAGCCCAGAGCCAAAGGTAGCTCATACCCACCAAAGCAGGATGATCCATACCAGAGTGTGTCTGTGTCTGTGTGCGTGTGCATTGTGTGTAGTATGATACTTTGAGTAAATGTGTGTGCGTGTGTGTTCCAAAGATGTGAATGCAAGCTTTTGAGCTCTGTTGACCACTCAGTTAGTCTGTCCTATAGAGGAATGGAATGGTAAAGGGTGGGTGTGTGTCACCTGTATACTCACTAGCGCTCTGACCTGCTCCTAGTCTGTCTGTTTAGGACAGGCGTCCATTTTGTTCTGAGAGCAGCCCAGAGCAGAGCCAAGATGGCAGCGTTTTGCATGCTCCTTTTAGTTCTTCAAAAATTAGTTGTGAATTATATATTTAACCTCATAAGCTAACTTATACCTCTTTTTATTTCTTTTTAACCCTGAATATTTAAGTTCCTGTGAACTTAGCCTTTTTAGTTTGGTATTAGTGTGGTTGTGCGCTTGCGTGTGTTTTTGTGTGTGTGCTCGTGTGTGCGTTTGTGTTTTGAGACAGATTAATTTGGGGCCCTAGTGAACACATCCCTATAAACAGACACTTGCATGGCCACACACACAAACGCAAACGCAAACACACACACACACACACACACAAACGCAAACGCACACAAACACAATCGAAAGACGTCTTAGGCCTGCTCAGAAACAAACGTCAGTGTGTGTGTGTGTGTGTGGACTCCTCCCTCTTCTCTGGTTGGGCTGTACTAGAGACCTGCTAGAACCGGAGAACCCTGAAACGGACCTGAAGGGAACCCCAGCTAGTGTGACAGACTGTGTTCGAATCCGGTTTGTCTGCGTGCCACAAGACCATGTTAGTCCTCTAAGCTAAAGCCTAGGCATTATCTTGGGGAAGTACCCCAAGCCTTCAAATCTCAGATAAGGGTGGTTCACCTCCGAAAGAGAGAAGAGAACCTGAACGGTCCACCGGCTCAACACTGTTTTAAAGGACTAAGGGCTCGATTCAATCAGATCCACTTTAACCAACATCTGCATAGTGGTTGTTTTGGCAGTCAAATCCACAAGTAAAGCAGACATTGCCATTGGCTTCACGGAGTCACATCAACAGAAATCCCATGCAGCCTTGTTTACAAGTTCAACACTGGAATGGGAGATGTAATCTAAACATCAATTAGGATGAAAGAAATCCTCATTATTCGTTTATAATGATTTTTCAATTTGAGCGTAAATATTTCTATAGAGCCTACACTTTCTCGTTCTGAACTTCTGCCACGAGTGGGTCAGGTGTGTCTTAAGTGACAATGATCGCAAGAGCAGCTGCTCAGCGATTTGACGGCTGGAACACAGTTCCACCTCCGACACCGCAACATCCCGCTATACAGGTGTCTTCTATCGCCGGTTAACGCTTGATCTGATTGTATCTAGACTCACGACTCCGGTTCTAATCTAGACCTAGCTCACGGCTCCGGTTCTAATCTAGACCTAGCTCACGGCTCCGGTTCTAATCTAGACCTAGCTCACGGCTCCGGTTCTAATCTAGACCTAGCTCACGGCTCCGGTTCTAATCTAGACCTAGCTCACGACTCCGGTTCTAAATGGGGAGAACCCTGGATGGACCTTGTGTGTGTGTGTGTGTGTGAGTGCGGGGAGGGGGGGTGGGTCTGGTGCGTTACTATGGTGACGTGTTTAGAGTGTTAGACTTACTTGAATGATGCTGAGATGACGACGTTACTAAAAAGTAGAATCTACTGTGATAGCTCTGTCTCTCCTGACCTATATAGGTTGAGTATTTCTATAGATCTGACTCCTCCAGGCCTATCTAGGTCTTGTATTTCTGTGTTTTAACGCTTTTCGTCTCTATGCCAATAGACTCGCTGACTCATCTCATTATGGCTGTACATGTGCCTTTTATTAAAGATCATGGAAACTGAAAAATGCACTCCTCTCCTGTGTGTGCGTGTGTGTGCGTGTGTGTGTGTGTGTGTGTGTGTGTGTGTGTGTGTGCGTGTGTGTGCGTGTGTGTGTGCGGGGTGCGCATGAGAGAGAGAGACGACACCACAAGAAAGGTGACCTGTCAAATCAGCCACATCAGTTTAATCTGCTCAAACACGTCAATACATAATATATATAGTCATTTCATATCCATACAAAACTCAACTGGAGTATATAAATGATGCTTTCAAATCAGTTCAGCAGCTCTGATATACACTACATGGCCAAAAGTATGTGGACACCCCTTCAAATTAGTGGATTTGGCTATTTCAGCCACATCTGTTGCTGACAGGTGTATAAAATCGAGCACACAGCCATGCGATCTCCGTAGACAAACATTGGCAGTAGAATGGCCTGTACTGAAGAGCTCAGTGACTTTCAACGTGGCACCGTCAAAGGATGCCACCTTTCCAACAAGTCAGTTCGTCACATTTCTGCCCTGCTAGAGCTGCTCCGGTCAACTGTAAGTGCTGTTATTGTGAAATGGAAACATAAAAATCGTCTGTCTTTGGTTGCAACACTAACTACGAGTTCCAAACTGCCTCTGGAAGCAACGTCAGCACAATAACTGTTTGTTGGGAGCTTCTTTGTAAAATGGGTTTCCATGGCCGAGCAGCCGCACACAAGCCTAAGATCACCATGCGCAATGCTAAGCGTCGGCTGGAGTGGTGTAAAGCTCACTGCCATTGGACTCTGGAGCAGTGGAAATGCGTCTCTGGAGTGATGAATCACGCTTCACCATCTGGCAGTCCGACAGAAGAATCTGGGTTTGGCGGATGCCAGGAGAACGCTACCTGCCTGAATGCATAGTGCCAACTGTAAAGTTTGGTGGAGGAGGAATAATGGTCTGGGGCTGTTTTTCAAGGTTCAGGCTAGGCCCCGTAGTTCCAGTGAGGGGAAATCAATCTTAATGCTACAGCATACAATGACATTCTAGATGATTCTGGGCTTCCAACTTTGTGGCAACAGTTTGGGGAAGGCCCATTCCTGTTTCAGCATGACAATGCCCCTGTGCACAAAGCGAGGTCCATACAGAAATGGTTTGTCGCGATCGGTGTGGAAGAACTTCACTGGCCTGCACAGAGCCCTGACCTAAACCCCATCGAAACGCCTTTGGGATGAATTGGAACGCCGAATGCGAGCCAGGCCTAATCGCCCAACATCAGTACCCGACCTCACTAATGCTCTTGTGGCTGAATGGAAGCGAATCCCTGCAGCAATGTTCCAACATCTAGTGGAAAGCCTTCCCAGAAGAGTGGAGGCTGTGTTAGCAGCAAAGGGGGGACCAACTCCATATTAATGCCCATGATTTTAGAATGAGATGTTTGACGAACAGGTGTACAGATATATTTTGGTACAATAACGTTGTAAACTGTGTGTGTAAAAGTTTGAACACTGGTTTCATCTCAAGCTGAACACAGTCCAGTAGAGGTGGGGGAAGGGAGGTCAAGTGTGTATGTACAGTACAGTGCCTTTGGAAAGTATTCAGACCCCATTTTGTTACGTTACAGCCTTATTCTAAAATTTATTAAATTGTTTTTTTTCTCACCAATCTACACACAATACCCCACATAATGACAAAGCAAAAACATGTTTTTATACATTTTTGCAAATGTATAAAAAATTCTAAATTGAAATATCACATTTTACATAAGTATTCAGACCCTTTACTCCGTACTTTGTTGAAGCACCTTTGGTAGCAATTATAGCCTTGAGTCTTCTTGGGTATGACGCTACAAGCTTGAAACACCTGTATTTGGGGAGTTTCTCCCGTTCTTCTCTGCAGATCCTCTCAAGCTCTGTCAAGTTGGATAGGGAGCACCGCTCCACAGCTTTTTCAGGTCTCTCCAGAGATGTTCGATCGGGTTCAAGTCCGGGCTCTGGCTGGGCCACTCAAGGACATTCAGAGACTTGTCCCGAAGCCACTCCTGCGTTGTCTTGGCTTTGTGCTTAGGGTCATTGTCCTGTTGGAAGGTGAACCTTCGCCCCAGTCTGAGGTCCTGAGCGGTCCGAAGCAGGCTTTCATCAAGGATCTCTCTGTACTTTTCTCCGTTCATTTTTCCCTCTATCCTGACTAGTCTTCCAGTCCCTGCCGCTGAAAAACATCCCCACAGCATGATGCTGCCACCACCATGCTTCACCGTGGGGATGGTGCCAGGTTTCCTCTAGACGTGACGCTTGGCATTCAGGCCAAAGAGTTCAATCTTGGTTTCATCAGACCAGAGAATCTTGTTTCTCATGGTCTGAGTCCTTTAGGTGCCTTTTGGCAAACTCCAAGCAGGATGTCATGTGCCTTTTACTGAGGAGTGGGTACCAGGCACAAACCGGTGCGCCTGGTACCTACTACCATACCCCGTTCAAAGGCACTTCAATCTTTTGTCTTGCCCATTCACAATATGAATGGCACTCATACACAATCCATGTCTCAATTGTCTCAAGGCTTAGAAATCCTTCTTTAACCTGTCTCCTCCCCTTCATCTACACTGATTGAAGTGGCTTTAACAAGTGACATCAACAAGGGATCATAACTTTCACCTGGATTCACCTGGTCAGTCTATGTCATGGAAAGAGCAGGTGTTCTTAATGTTTTGTACACTCAGTGTATATGACATTGAGGTTGTCATAGTTACCTGTGTTACACCACAGGTGGGTAAGTACCCAGCATGCAACCCCATCATCCCCTGGTAGCTTTGTGCTGATTGGCTACGACAGGAGAGGAACGACACACGGACAGAGACACCCAGCAGATTAGTCATAACACATACATTTACATTTTAGTCGACGCTCTTATCCAGAGCAACTTACAGTTAGTGAATACATATATTTTTTTATACTGGCCCCCCGTGGGAATCGAACCCACAACCCTGCCGTTGCAAATGCCATGCTCTATCAACTGAGGTACCTCCCTGCCGGCCATTCCCTCCCCTACCCTGGACGACACTGGGCCAATTGTGCGCCGCCCATGAGTCTCCCGGTCGCGGCCGGCTGCGACAGAGCCTGGATTCGAACCAGGATCTCTAGTGGGACAGTTAGCACTGCGATGCAGTGCCTTAGACCACTGCGCCACTCAGGAGACATCAATTGCTTGTTTGTTAAACGCTCATTCAAAGCAGTATAATTTGCAGTAATATCCGACAAATAGAGGACTAGCAGGATAGGATCTCTCTATTTCCCCCCCCTCTCTCTCTCTCTCTCTCTCTGTAAAGTAGAAGCAGAAGGAAAAGAGACTGGTTCACTGTGAGACCTCAGATCTCTTACAGTGTAATGGCCCCCCTCCGTACTGCTACACAGGCATGCGGTGTACCTGCAGGCTGTATGGCCTGGGTAGGTGTGGTAGGTCTCTGCGGTGTACCTGCAGGCTGTATGGCCTGGGTAGGTGTGGTAGGTCTCTGCGGTGTACCTGCAGGCTGTATGGCCTGGGTAGGTGTGGTAGGTCTCTGCGGTGTACCTGCAGGCTGTATGGCCTGGGTAGGTGTGGTAGGTCTCTGCGGTGCTGAGGTAGGATACTAAGTAGTAGAGTAGTAATACAGTACAGAGGTCAACATCATGTCAACACATGGAGTATTCTATGATTCTGTTCTATCATTCCATGATTCTATTCTATCATTCCATGATTCTATTCTATTATTCTATTTTATCATTCTATTATGATGGTGTTATGTTGTTCCTACCTGAGTTGGAGGGGGTTGGCAGTAGCTGGGGGGGTTGTGAGTAGGAGGGGGAGGGGCGGTGTAGACATAACTCTGTGTGGGAGGGGCTAAGGGAGGGTATAGAGGCGGAGCTTCCGCCAATGACTGGCAGCTCACAGTAATGTGACCAAACTGGGAAGGCAGGACCTCGCCCTGAGGACCACAGAGACCAGTTAACACACAGACAGACAGACAGACACACACGCACTCCTACACTTATACTGTTCATGCATACTCTGTTATGTCCACAAAATAAAAACATGCATGAACACACATCGTACCAGAGTATTGCAGCTGCTGGGGAGGGCAAGACACGGAAGAATATTGAACCACCTGAGAGAGAGAAAGCGTTGTTATTGCCACAGTCTTCAAGTACAAAAAATATACATTAAACGCTGTCCAAATATAATACTTATATTCTCCTTGTATACTATTAAGAAAACAGACAAGTGGATAGGTAGGTAGGTAGGTAGGTAGATTTTTCCACATTTTGTTACGTTACAGCCTTATTCTAAAATTTATGAAATAAAAGTGTCCTCATCACTCTACACACAATACCCCATAATGACTAAGTGAATTTTTTGCAAATTTATACAAAATAAAAAACTTAAATACCTTATTTACATAAGTAAACAGACCCTTTGCTATGAGACTCGAAATTGAGCTCCGGTGCATCCTGTTTCCATTGATCATCCTTGATGTTTCTACAACTTGATTGGAGTCCCCCTGTGGTAAATTCTATTGATTGGACATGATTTGGAAAGGCACACACCTGTCTATATAAGGTCCCACAGTTGACAGTGCATGTCAGAGCAAAAACCAAGCCATGAGGTCGAAGGAACTGTCCGTAGAGCTCCGAGACAGGATTGTGTCGAGGCACAGATCTGGGGAAGGGTACCAAAACATTTCTGCAGCGTTGAAGGTCCCCAAGAACACAGTGGCCTCAATCATTCTTAAATGGAAGCTGTTTGGAACCACCAAGACTCCTCCTAGAGCTGGCCGCCCGGCCAAACTGAGCAATTGGGGGAGAAGGGCCTTGGTCAGGGAGATGACCAAGAACCCGATGGTCACTCTGACAGAGCTCCATAGTTCCTCTGTGGAGATGGGAGAACCTTCCAGAAGGACAACCATCTCTGCAGTACTCCACCAATTAGGCCTTTATGGTAGGGTGGCCAGACGGAAGCCACTCCTCAGTAAAAGGCACATGACAGCCCGCTTGGAGTTTGCCAAAAGGCACCTAAAGGACTCTCAGACAATGAGAACAAAATTCTCTGGTCTGATGAAACCAAGATTGAACTCTTTGGCCTGAATGCCAAACGTCACGTCTGGAGGAAACCTGCCACCATCCTTACGATGAAGCATAGTGGTGGCAGCATCATGCTGTGGGGATGTTTTTCAGCGGCAGGGACTGGGAGACTAGTCAGGATCGAGGGAAAGATGAACGGAGCAAAGTACAAAGATATCCTTGATGAAAACCTGCTCCAGAGCGTTCAGGACCTCAGATCGGGGCAAAGGTTCACCTTCCAACAGGACAACGACCCTAAGCACACAGCCAAGACAACGCAGGAGTGGCTTCGGGACAATCCCAGTAGAGTCTGTGTATTCCTGACTGGTGTCTGAGATGATTAGCGTGGGCACTTTTGGCTCTTTGCTCTGCTCTTCCTCATTGTCATGGCAACCTGGCAGCATGGTGACAGAGCTCTTGAAACATCAAACATCACTTCATTTGTTTGTGTGTGTGTGGGTGTGTGTTTTATGTGTGTTTTATGTGTGCGTATGTGTTACCTGGCTGGTCTGGGTGGTGTCAGCAGGGGAGGGTGGGGATGATCACACACAGCCATGCTCCACACTAACCTGCCTTTGGCCTGAAACACCACAACAACATTAACCAATGAAGTAGCCTGAAACACCACAACAACATTAACCAATGAAGTGGCCTGAAACACCACAACAACATTAACCAATGAAGTGGCCTGAAACACCACAACAACATTAACCAATGAAGTGGCCTGAAACACCACAACAACATTAACCAATGAAGTGGCCTGAAACACCACAACAACATTAACCAATGAAGTGGCCTGAAACACCACAACAACATTAACCAATGAAGTGGCCTGAAACACCACAACAACATTAACCAATGAAGTGGCCTGAAACACCACAACAACATTAACCAATGAAGTGCAAACCCTGCTTAACCGTGCTATATCAAATTATCACAGTCTGACACACAAACATACACAACAGTGATACCTAGGGCTCTACGTAATACAGGTGTGTGACAGAGACAGAGCCTACCTTCCTTCTCTTCCTGGCTGGTTACCCCTGGTTACTGACCCGTTTCTGTTTGACACCGTTGTGACAAATCATCACACAGTGACATCATAAGACGTTCCTTAACTCAATCCTCCAGTCGTCTCACCTATCTGATCTGATCTATAGCAACACCAGCACACCTCATCCATCACCTGCTGCTCCACCCTCCTGTTGTCATGGTGACCCTCCTCCTCCTCTGTGGTGATGGAGGGGGGGGGGGGTGAAGATGGCGGAGGGGAGGGGTATAACTCGTTACACGACCTCAGCCCTGAGGATTCTGGGACCACCGCTGCAGACATCCTCCCTGAAACCTGCAACACACACAAATAAGTTCCTGATTCAAACACACACACACACACACACACACACACACACACACACACACACACACACACACACACACACACACACACACACACACACACACACACACACACACACACACACACACACACACACACACACACACACACACACACACACACACACACACACACACACACACACACACACACACACACACACACACACACACACACACACACACACACCTGCTTAATGTGACTTGCAGAGCCCATATAATAGCTTCTACTAATGCAGCCTCTGTCTCTGACCTCTTTCTCCCTGTACACACTACATGGCTGCCTGGTCACGTCTAAGGGTGTGTGCATGAGTGTGTGTGTGTGTACAGTACATAGTAAATGTGTGTGTGTGTGCAGTGAGAGAGTGTGTGTGTGTGTGTGTGTGTGTTCTCAGGCTTTTCTTAGTAACAGTAGCTGTGGAAAGGATCATCCAATCTGCCGGCAGCAGTATTCCCAGAATTCCGAGCTGAGCTCTGGATCCCACTGGTGGGAAAAACCACATTCTGGCCGGTGAGAGATGAGAGACTGAGAAAGAGGGAGAGAGAGAGAAAGGATACAGAAAAAAGAGATGGGGAGAAGGAGTGAGGAACAGAGTGATAAAAAGAGAGAGAGAGGGATGGAAAATAGGGTAGGGAAAGTCTAGAATCAGCAGGAGGAGGAGAGGGAAGCATGTGGCTGCTGGGTTCAGCTGATCACTGTAGTAACGGGCTTTATGGGATGCTCTAAGGAGAAGAGAGGAGAGATAAGCTGAACTCTGTGGTAACGGGCTTTATGGGATGCTCTAAGGAGAAGAGAGGAGAGATAAGCTGAACTCTGTGGTAACGGGCTTTATGGGATGCTCTAAGGAGAAGAGAGGAGAGATAAGGATGACATTAAAAAAGACCCAGCTTCTAGGTCAACCAAGCATGAGAGTAAAAAATACCCAACTGATGGTCCCGTGTAGCTCAGTTGGTAGAGCATGGCGTAGAGCATGGCGTAGAGCATGGCGTTTGCAACGCCAGGGTTGTGGGTTCGATTCCCACGGGGGGCCAGTATGAATATGTTTTTATGCACTCACTAACTGTAAGTCGCTCTGGATAAGAGCGTCTGCTAAATGACTAAAATGTAAATGTAAAAATAAGCTGAACACTGCAGAAACTGTGACACACTGGTTAGAGTGACGGATGAAGGCAGGATGCAGGGACCAGTGTGTGTGTGTGTTTAGGACAGTACAGCATCGTTCTGCTGATCCAACAGGAGCCCCTGAGCCCGGGGAGAGAGCCGGTTAGTTACCGGTTATTCACCTGCAGAGAAAGGCTGTAGTTTTGCACAATACAGAGTAGCCTACTAACTAGTCCAGGGGAAAGTAAAAACTAAAAGATCTACATAACGTTGTTTCATGAGACCCTGTACGGCCAGCCTGAGACCCTGCATGGCCAGCCTGAAACCCTGCATGGCCAGCCCGAGACCCTGTACGACCAGCCTGAGACCCTTTACGACCAGAATGAGACCCTGTACGACCAGAACGAGACCCTGCATGGCCAGCCCAAGACCCCGTACGACCAGAACGAGACCCTGCATGGCCAGCCCGAGACCCCGTACGACCAGAACGAGACCCTGCATGGCCAGCCCGAGACCCCGTACGACCAGAACGAGACCCTGCATGGCCAGCCCGAGACCCTGTACGACCAGCCTGAGACCCCGTACGACCAGAACGAGACCCTGCATGGCCAGCCCGAGACCCTGTACGACCAGCCTGAGACCCCGTACGACCAGCCCGAGACCCCGTACGACCAGAACGAGACCCTGTACGACCAGAACGAGACCCTGCAAGCATCAATCAGAGGGCCTTGCACCAGGTATACAGAGATGACCCGTTTACAGAGGAGTATAGAGTGCAGTGATGTGTCCTATAAGGAGCATTGGTGGCAAATCTGATGGCCGCATTCTCACATAGCTGTTCCTCTTGTCCAGATGTGTTAGGTCCGTGTAAATAGCCATGGAAATGGCATCTTTTGTGGATCTGTTGCAGCGGTAAGCAAATTAGAGTGGGTCCAGTGTGCCTGGCCATGAGGACAGGTGTGAGTAAGCGGCTGGTCATGGCCACATCAAGGTCAGCATGCCAGTGAGAGGGACAGTTAAGCCCTCCAATATGATAAGGGAGTTTCAGGCATGGCAGAATCCACAGAGACTGACACTGGAGAACAGATAGCAGTTTGTATGTGTGTCAGTCAGAGCATGGGAGCGGAGTGGAGCGGGAGTGGAGCGGAGTGGAGCGGGAGTGGAGCGGAGTGGAGCGGGAGCGAGCGGGTTTTGGACAGAGCGCAGAGCGGCATTTTTAAAAGGACGGATCGTCGCCCTATATCCCGCTCCAGAGTCTGAAGCATGCTCAAGCCTGACCCAGTCATCAACAGTAGACTATTTTCAGTCAAAACTGGGCTCAATAATGGAGTTCACCAAGTACTTCAAAAAGGAAAATGAGAAGCCATACAGGTGTACTATTAATATAAAACTAACTAACAATGATAATGTGGTACAAGAAAAATAATGTGGTGACAACGTTTCAGTCAGTAAAGATTCATTTTGGAATCTAAAAAGACACATCTCTCGAAAACACACGAAAGTGTGCTACGTGAACACGCTGGGAAGAAAGCAAAAGGTTAGCAAGTTGAATACGGTAACTTGTAACAAAAGTGTAAAGTAAATATAGCCTAATATTCAAACAAATTTGTTTTGTCATTCAAAGTAGGCCTAATATATGGTTCGTTTAATTTGTGTCGTCCATGAATTTGTATTTTATAGAGCGAGAGGAGCAGCAGCAGCAACAAGAGAAAAGGGTTGAGGAATTCAAAAGTTTCTTCACTGCACGCAAAGGCCCAACCATAACAAGGGAGAGAAAAAGAGAGCTGGATGTAGCATTTTTAAAAATGATTTACATGGACTATGAACCGCTGAGTAAAGGAGAACGCGCGAAGGGATGCAACACTTCGCCAGCGCAGCTCAACCAGGCTACACCCCCCCCATGCTACAACACCGTACGGGACACGCTCATGCCACATGCCCTGGAAGAGATGGAAGCCAAACTGCAAGACCTACTGCAAAATGGTGATGGGCTCGTTCTGTCAGCGGACATTTGGACCAGTAGAAGAGGGCACAGCTTCCTTGGCATCGTGGCCAGTTTCATTGATGGGATGTTCCGGGGGCACACGGTTTGGTTGGGCTGTGAGCACATACAGGGGCACCATACCGCAGATCGTATTTACCAAAAGTATGAAAGTGTACTGAAATATTGGAACGTGCAACGACGTGTGATTCGGGTCGTCACTGACAGTGCCAGCAACATGATCAAGCCGTTTAACCTCCTCCCTGGCACTGAAGAGGAGGCGGAGGGTGAAGTGACCGCGGATGCCAGCAGCAGAACATGAAGAAGAGGATGAGGGACCACCTGCGCCCTCGCAAGTCCATGTGGAAGTGATAATCACTAATGTAGAAACTATGATAAATCGGTACTTTACTGTGTCAAATTTACATCTGAGATGCCCCATTCACATGCTTCAGCTGGCGATCAAAGACACCGTTAACGAGCACCACAACATTAATAGGCTTTGAGTGGAGCGCGATGCAAACTGTGTTGAGCGCTGAGCGATAATGAGCGGACTGGCCTGATGTGGCTTTGAGCTGGGGGAGCGGAGGGGGAACAGCTCCGTGAGTGAGAAGCTGAGATTCTCACCGCTCCACTCCGCTCATATGCTCTGGTGTCAGTTTGTCAGTGTGTGTGTGTCAGTAAGTGTGTCAGTATGTGTGTCAGGGTGTGTGTGAATGTGTGTGTCAGTGTGTCAGTGTTTGTCAGTGTGTGTGTGTGTGTCAGTGTGTGTGTGTGTGTGAGTGTGTGTGTGTGTCAGTGTGTCAGTGTGTGTGTGTCAGTGTGTGTGTGTGTGTGTGTCAGTGTGTGTGTGTATCAGTGTGTGTGTGTTAGTGTGTGTGTGTGTGTCAGTGTGTATGTGTGTGTCAGTGTGTGTGTGTGTGTTAGTGTGTGTGTCAGTGTGTGTCAGTGTGTGTGTGTGTGTCAGTGTGTGTGTGTGTGGCAGTGTGTGTGTGTGTCAGTGTGTGTGTGTGTCAGTGTGTGTCAGTGTGTGTGTGTGTGTGTGTTAGTGTGTGTGTCAGTGTGTGTGTGTGTGTGTGTGTCAGTGTGTGTGTGTGTGTGTGTGTGTCAGTGTGTGTGTGTGTCAGTGTGTGTGTGTGTGTGTGTGTCAGTGTGTGTGTGTGTGGGTGTCAGTGTGTGTGTGTGTCAGTGTGTGTGTGTGTCAGTGTGTGTGTGTGTTAGTGTGTGTGTCAGTGTGTCAGTGTGTGTGTGTGTGTCAGTGTGTGTCAGTGTGTCAGTGTGTGTGTGTCAGTGTGAGTGTGTGTGTGTCAGTGTGTGTGTGTGTGTGTCAGTGTGTGTGTGTCAGTGTGTGTGTGTGTGTCAGTGTGTGTGTCAGTGTGAGTGTGTGTGTGTCAGTGTGTGTGTGTCAGTGTGTGTGTGTCAGTGTGTGTGTGTGTCAGTGTGTGTGTCAGTGTGTGTGTGTGTGTGTGTGTGTGTTAGTGTGTGTGTGTGTGTGTCAGTGTGTGTGTCAGTGTGTGTGTGTGTCAGTGTGTGTGTCAGTGTGTGTCAGTATGTGTCAGTGTCAGTGTGTGTCTGTGTGTGTCAGTGTGTGTGTTTGTGTCAGTGTGTGTTTGTGTCAGTGTATGTGTGTGTCAGTGTGTTTCTGTCAGTGTGTGTGTGTGTCTGTGTGTGTCAGTGTGTGTCAGTGTGTGTCAGTGTGTGTGTGTGTCTGTTGGGGATACAGTCAGCAGTACCACCTGGTCCAGTGGAATGAAGGTCAGAGGAACACATTACACAAAGAACCCTCCACATCCTTCTCCTCCCCCTGTCTGTCTCAGACATCAGGGACACAGAGAAAACAGACAGACAGACAGACAGACAGACAGACAGACAGTTCCTGTCACTGTGTTTGTGTGTGTATTTGTTTGTGTGTGTGTGTGTTTGTGTGTGTATTTGTGTGTGTATTTGTGTGTGTGTTTGTTTGTGTGTGTGTGTGTGTGTGTGTTTGTGTGTGTGTGTGTTTGTGTGTACATGTGCACAGACTTCTGGGAGAACATTGCCCACGCTTACCATAAGCACACTCACAGAGCACAGAGGACATTATTGTAACACTGGGTACCGTACCGGTGTGTATATAATGGCTGTATACTGTAGGTGATAATGTGTGTGTACACATTTGAGAGCACATGCATGTCTTTATGGGCACGTGACATGCCCATGTCTCTAAGTGTGTTTACGTGTAACCGACTGGGTTTGAACTTGGATTGTCTGTTTACCAAATGACTGTTAGGCCTCTGAGCTAAAGCCTGGGCATGTTATACCTATGAGCATGGGGAGCTAACACAAGTCTTCAGGTCTCAATCAACTTTGTTTGATGTATTTGATATCATTGCACCTGTTCCGCGCCAGCCATTACTATGAGCCCGTCCTCCCCAATTAAGGTGGCACCAGCCTCCTGTGGTGTGTAACTCTATCTACCAGTAGTAGATCTGTGTGACAGTGAGGAGCTGAGAACACTGGTGGTGAGTCATTATGGAATGCTGGGTAATTAACAATCCGTCACCGTTATGTCCTCTCTCCATCGCTCTCTCTCCCCTTCTTTTAAAAGTGACACATTGTGTTAGAATAAAAGACTGCCGATGTGTAGACACCATAGAGCAACACACTGAAACTGTTCTTCACTACACCCATCCTGTCTGAGAGAGAGAGAGAGAATGGAGAGAGAGAGAGAGATGGAGAAAGAGAGAATGGAGAGAGAGAGAGAGAGAGAGAGAGAGCGAGAGAGAGAGAGAGCGAGAGAGAGAGAGAGAGAGAGACAGTGAGAGAGAGAGAGAGAGAAAGAGAGACAGAGAGACAGAGAGAGAGAGCGAGAGAGAGAGAGAGAGAGCGAGAGAGAGAGAGAGCGAGAGAGAGAGAGAGAGAGAGACAGAGAGAGAGAGAGAGAGAGAAAGAGAGACAGAGAGACAGAGAGAGAGAGCGAGAGAGAGAGCGAGAGAGAGAGAGAGAGAGAGAGAGAGAGAGACAGAGAGAGAGAGAGAGAGAGAAAGAGAGACAGAGAGACAGAGAGAGAGAGCGAGAGAGAGAGCGAGAGAGAGAGAGAGAGAGAGAGAGAGAGAGAGAGAGACAGAGAGAGAGAGAGAGAGAGAAAGAGAGACAGAGAGACAGAGAGAGAGAGCGAGAGAGAGAGCGAGAGAGAGAGAGAGAGAGAGAGAGAGAGAGACAGAGAGAGAGAGAGAGAGAGAAAGAGAGACAGAGAGACAGAGAGAGAGAGCGAGAGAGAGAGCGAGAGAGAGAGAGAGAGAGAGAGAGAGCTGGAGAGAGGGAAGCAGTCATTCTGAGCTGACCTCTCCATAACTCACACTGGGCGCCCATCTGTCAGACACACTCGCCACACACACTTTCTAGGTTTATGTCAATGCGTGCACACACACACACCGAGTTAATATATCTGGAGATGCGGTCTGTCGAAATCACCAGCGGGAAATTGTGATTGGATGAGATCATGACCTCAGAGGAATACATTTGCATAATAACTTACCTGGAGATGCCCAGATGTCAGGAGGTTAGGAGGTGTGTGATTGGTGGTATAGAATTAACTGTCATTTAAATAAAATAACTGTCTGTCTGTGTGTACGTGTGTGTGTGTGTGTGTGTGTGTGTGTGTGTGTGTGTGTCTGTCTGTCTGTGTGTACGTGTGTGTGTGTGTGTGTGTCTGTCTGTCTGTGTGTACGTGTGTGTGTGTCTGTCTGTCTGTCTGTCTGTCTGTGTGTACGTGTGTGTGTAGAAGAAATAAGTGAGACCGGTGGAATAACCTCATAGACATGGCATCATTGTCTATCTGTCCCATTATAGCGTCTGTGTGAACAAAGGTAGCACCATTGAGGCCATCTCCATTTTCAGGTAGTCAATTTTCTACTTATACTACTTAAGAGTTGGTAATTTACTGCCACCTGAAGTTATGGAATGTTTGTTCACAAGTATATTTCATTGGCTGATCCCTCCTTCTGACCTGGATGGAATTATGTGATCCTTCATTAACCTCTTAAGGATCTGACCCTTTTTTTCAATTTTCACCTAAAATGATATACCCAAATCTAACTGCCTGTAGCTCAGGACCTGAAGCAAGGATATGCCTATTCTTGATACCATTTGAAAGGAAACACTTTGAAGTTTGTGGAAATGTGAAATTATTGTAGGAGAATATAACACATTAGATCTGATAAAAGATAATACAAACAAAAAAACATATGTTTTCATCTTTGAAATGCAAGAGAAAGGCCAGACAGTGATGTAGGATTCTTTATGTAATTTAGATGTTGTCCACTAGATGGAAGCAGTGTGTGTGTGCAACGTTTCATACCGATCCAGTGAAGAATTACATCACTACACAATATTTTGTATCAAGTCTGCCAGGAGTTTTCCCAAATGTGCCAAATTGGTTTTCAAGTACATAACTATAGAGAACATACAAAAATGCTATGGTAATACAAAATGTAAGTTTGCACACTCCTAGGAACGTCATACATGATGGATCATTAGCTTATACACTAACTTTCACACATCTAGATGGCCGGGCGGGGTGGGTGTGGAGCCAGAGGTCAAACTGTAGAACCCAGTTCCTACATTTGAATATAAAAATTGATTTTTCAAACAAAACTACATTACATTTTTATCTCTGGGACCCTCAGGATGACAAAACAGAGCAAGATTACTGAATGTAAGTACATTATTTACCTTCAGAGGTGAATGTATCAAACCAGTTGCCGTGATACGTTTTTGTTGATGTGCACTATCCTTAAACAATAGCATGGTATTTTTTCACTGTAATAGCTACTGTAAATTGGACAGTGCAGTTAGATTAACAATAATGTAAGCTTTCTGCCCATATAAGACATGTCTATGTCCCGGAAAGTTGTTTGTTGTTTAAAACACCACTCTAGTCACATATTGCATATTGAGCAGCAACCGTCCCGTACAAGGGACACCGATCCCGTAAAGGTTAACCCACAGCAAGTCCCACCCAGTTGACTACTTAAAAATGGTGGAAGTCCTCAATCTCGCTGCCCATGCTAAAACGGGCTTTTGGGCACTAGAGTACAGTGCCTTGCAAAAGTATTCACCCCCCTTGGCGTTTTTCCTATTTTGTTGCTCTCGAGTGGTTTAAGGGGAAACATTTAAATAAATGTCTTGGAATGGCCTCGTCAAAGGCCAGACCTCAATCCAATTGAGAATCTGTGGTATGACTTAAAAGATTGCTGTACACCAGCGGAACCCATCCAACTTGAAGGAGCTGGAGCAGTTTTGTCTTGAAGAATGGGCAAAAATCCCAGTGGCTAGATGTGCCAAGCTTATAGAGACATACCCCAAGAGACTTGCAGCTGTAATTGCTGCAAAAGGTGGCTCTACAAAGTATTGGGGGGGGGGGGTGAATAGTTATGCACGCTCAAGTTCTGTTTTTTTTTGTCTTATTTCATATTTGTTTCACAACAAAAAGTATTTTGCATCTTCAAAGTGGTAGGCATGTTGTGTAAATCAAATGATACAAACCCCTCAAAAATCAACTTTAATTCCAGGTTGTAAGGCAACAAAATAGGAAAAATGCCAAGGGGGGGTGAATACTTTCGCAAGCCACTGTACTTCCTTTAACTACAGGAACACTACATTAGTAGCTTTTAGCAGACTGGACAAGGAAGTATAAATTGTATATAAATGTATAATGTCTATGGTTCTGAAAATCAAAGACAATGTTCCGAAAAAAGTAGACTCAGCAAACCGCGCACGCGCACACAGACAGACTGGTATGGTATCCAGAGGTGTTTAATCCCATTAGAACCAGAGAAAAAGAGAAGCAGTGTGTTGTTTGGTTAAACACAGTCATATATATATATATATAGAATATACAGTGTTGTTTGGTTAACCACATACAGTCATATATATAGAATATACAGTGCCTTCAGAAAGTATTCATACCCCTTGACTTATTCCACATGTTGTTGTGTTACAGCCTGAATTCAAAATGGATTACATTGATTTTATCTCACTCATCTACACACAATACCTCATAATGACAAAGTGAAAACATGTTTTTGAGACATTTTTGCTAATTTTGTTGAAAATGAAATACATACAATATCTCATTTACATAAGTATTCACAACAGAGTCAATACTTTGTAGAAGCACCTTCGGCAGCGATTACAGCGTTGAGTCTTTCTGGGTAAGTCTCTAAGAGCTTTCCACACCTGGATTGTGCAACATGTGCCCATTATTCTTTTTACAATTCTTCAAGCTCTGCCAAATTGGTTGTTGATCATTGCTAGACAACCATTTTCAAGTCTTGCCATAGATTTCAAGTAGATTTAAGGCAAAACTGTAACTGTTTTAAAGTGACAATTGGCCTCATGGTGAAATCCCTGAGCAGTTTCCTTCCTCTCTGGCAACTGAGTTAGGAAGGACACCTGTATCTTTGTAGTGACTGGGTGTATTGATTGATACACCATTTTTTCCCCAGCTTTTTTTTTTTACCCATCTACCAATAGGTGCCCTTCTTTGCGAGGCATTGGAAAACTTCCCTGGTCTTTGTGGTTGAATCAGTGTTTGAAATTCACTGCTCGACTGAGGGAGCTTACCTGTTTGGGGTACAGAGGTGAGGTAGACATTCAAAAATCATGTTAAACACTATTATTGCACACAGAGTGATTCCATGCAACTTACTATGTGACTTGTTAAGCACCTTTCTACTCCTGAACTTATTTAGGCTTGCCATAACAAAGGGGTTGAATACTTATTGGCTCAAGACATTTCAGCTTTTCATTTTTAATTTATTTGTAAAACATTTTAAAAAGACATGATTCCACTTCGAGGGGGCCAGTGACAAAACAATCTAAATGTAATACATTTTAAATTCAGGCTGTAACACAACAAAATCAGGAAAAAGTCAAGGGGTGTGAATACTTTCTGAAGGCACTGTATATACTCATCTTTATCCCAGGAAAACATCTACAGCCATACTCTGATTGTAAAACAGTAAGACAGATCCCCACCCGACCGACAGAGTGAGCGGGAGAGAGTCCATCTCCAACGGTCCTCATCTAAATTAGAAAACCTACAGGCCGTTTTTATTGGATTATTCCATCAGTATTATTCATTACAAAAATAGGATATAGACAATTAGCTGGGTGATCAGAGCTGTGTCGTATTCAGTAGCAAAACAGTTAGATGGACAAGTTCAAGTAGCACTCCTGAACACAACCCTGGGTCCTCGGGTCCTCGGGTCCTTCAAATCAGTGACATTGCATGGGACCTTCCACCTGCTCCCCAATAAGGAATCATACATATATAGACCACAGCCCCTCATCCCAGAATGCAGTGCGGCTCCTCAGAGCATTGGGCCAGTAACCGAAAGGTCACTGGTTCGAATAGCCGAGCCGTCAAGGTGAAAAATCTGTCGATGTGTCTTTGAGCAAGGCACTTAACCTTTAATTTGCTCCAGGGGCACCATACTACTATGGCTGACCCTGTAAAACAGCACATTCCCTGCACATGTCCGGTGTATGTGACAATAAAACATAGTGTTTTTGTTTAGTTTTTTAGTGTTCTACAGCGGCCCCGCCCATACCAGGAAGCCATACCAGGAAGCCAGTTAGACCAGTACGAGAAGTTAGGAATTAAATAAAGAATCAACACAATAATTAGAAAAATAATATGAAAAACGAATTAAACAAGGGTGATGGGAGAGAGTAAGGGTAGAGGAAGGAAGGAAGGAAGGAAGGAGGGAGAGAGCGAGAATTTATTGCAGAGGGTAGTAGCATGATTTCTGCTGTCAGTCAAAGGAGAGGGATGAAGGGATGGAAAGGGGGAAGATATATAAGGGACTGATAGAATTGACAGTTATTGTTGTGGGTAATGTGGTTGATGTGGCGGTTGCTGGGGCTGTTGTTGGTAGGTGTAGGGGTGCTGCTGTGTGGGGGGGGGCCCGGTGTAGCCCCCCTGTCCGGGTGCTGGGGCCTGCTGATAGGGGACGTAGGGCTGCATGTTGGGCTGCATAGTGGGGGGCATGTTGTACTGGCCGTACGCTGCATACGGGTTATAACCCACAGGCATCTGGTAGGCATACCTGGAGACAGAGAGAGACAGAGAGAGACAGAAGAGGAAGAGAGAGAGAGGGCGAGTTAGAGGGGGAGAGAGAGAGGAAGAGTTAGAAGAGAGAGTGAGAGCGAGAGAGACAGCAATGGAAGTGAGACTAGAACAACGGACGGATAACAGTTGTGCAACTCACACAGCCTGCCAACTGGGACAATAAAGATACTGATTGATTGATTGACTCACCCTGGGTATCCCTGGTAGGTGGGGTAAGGCGGTCCCTGGGCCTGTGGGGGAGGGGCCATGGGTGAGGGGTTTCCTGGTTGAGGCTGGTTGTCGGGTGCGGAGGTGGCCTGGGGGGTGAAGGCAGGGGGAGGGGGCCGCTGGGGCTGCTGGGAACGGGAGAGAGGGGAAGATCAGAGGTCAATAAAAATACTAATAAAAAAAGAAATAGATAAATAGTAATGACTTTGATATAAACACATTTAATTTATTGATCGCTTGAAAAATTATATTTGGACAATATCACAATAAGAGACAACATTACAGTCATGTTTATCTCTGTCGTGATTGAGGGAGTTCGATTAGGCTGAACCGGTATGAACCGTTGAGGAGGAGATCAAATCCAACAGTAATCTGCGCTGCCCGGTCATATTGTCCACAAGGCAGCATGGCACATCGTTCAAAAACATCCAACATGTCTTCTCCAACAAAATATAGGTTGGAATTTTACAACGCGTTTTCCTTGGGAAGGTAGATAAAGTGCAAACATTCTTAAAACAGAGCTGTCTGTTTAAACTACTAAGCACACAGCTCGGACACCCATGCATACCCCACAAGACATGCCACCAGAGGTCTCTTCACAGTCCAGAACAGACTATGGGAGGCGCACAGAACTACATAGAGCCATGACTACATGGAACTCTATTCCACATCAGGTAACTCACGCAAGCAGTAAAATAATATTTAAAAAACAGATACAAATACAACTTATGGAACAGCAAGGACTGTGAAGAGTCACACACACACAGGTACAAACACACACATGCAAACGCACATAACATACACACTATACACACACACACGTACACCTGGATTGTGTGTTGTAGTAGGGTAGTGGATGGAGGGCACGCAATGTATTGTGAAATCAAAAGTGATGAGACAAGATCGTAATTGGATAAAAATGGGGTAAAAAAATAAATAGAAAATGAAGAGCAAATGTAAACGGGAGGGGGGACACTACCCCCCAAAGCAAAAAAAGACAGTCATTTTACAACCCTCCCCTATTTTGGGCCACCCCTCCCCCAGTACATTTCTATCTGTTCCTTAAATCAAATCCCCTCTTTGGTACAGAGCTGCCCTCTGATTCGATCCTCCCACCTGCCCATCAATGATTGGCTACTTACAAAGACAGTCCTGGGAGCAGGGCTTGGTTCGGTGGCAGTGGGAGCAGGGTTGGTCTGGTAGGCGGGGACAGAGAAGGACGGGGCGCTGGGCTCCCTGGCGATGCTCTGCTGTAAGTCCCTGGGTGGGTAACCACAACAACAGCAATGTCAGTCAGCGGTCACCACGGCAACCACAACATCAGTTGATAGTCATGGTCACTTCTTGTTCACATGAATCACCCCCAAGCCAAGTTAATCAAATGGCTACCCTGACAATTTACCCCCCTTGTTGTGCTCCGACTTGCACTGGCGCTATGCACACTCACTAGCCTCTACCCACACACTCACTAGCCTCTACCCGCACACTCACTACTCTACCCACACACTCACTAGCCTCTACCCACACACTCACTAGCCTCTACCCACACACTCACTAGCCTCTACCCACACACTCACTAGCCTCTACCCACACACTCACTAGCCTCTACCCACACACTCACTAGCCTCTACCCACACACTCACTAGCCTCTACCCACACACTCACTAGCCTCTACCCACACACTCACTAGCCTCTACCCACACACTCACTAGCCTCTACCCACACACTCACTACTCTACCCACACACTCACTAGCCTCTACCCACACACTCACTAGACTCTACCCACACACTCACTAGCCTCTACCCACACACTCACTAGCCTCTACCCACACACTCACTAGCCTCTACCCACACACTCACTAGCCTCTACCCACACACTCACTAGCCTCTACCCACACACTCACTAGCCTCTACCCACACACTCACTAGCCTCTACCCACACACTCACTAGCCTCTACCCACACACTCACTAGACTCTACCCACACACTCACTAGCCTCTACCCACACACTCACTAGCCTCTACCCACACACTCACTAGACTCTACCCACACACTCACTAGACTCTACCCACACACTCACTAGCCTCTACCCACACACTCACTAGCCTCTACCCACACACTCACTAGCCTCTACCCACACACTCACTAGCCTCTACCCACACACTCACTAGACTCTACCCACACACTCACTAGACTCTACCCACACACTCACTAGCCTCTACCCACACACTCACTAGACTCTACCCACACACTCACTACACTCTACCCACACACTCACTAGCCTCTACCCACACACTCACTAGACTCTACCCACACACTCACTAGCCTCTACCCACACACTCACTAGCCTCTACCCACACACTCACTAGCCTCTACCCACACACTCACTAGCCTCTACCCACACACTCACTACTCTACCCACACACTCACTAGCCTCTACCCACACACTCACTACTCTACCCACACACTCACTAGCCTCTACCCACACACTCACTAGCCTCTACCCACACACTCACTAGCCTCTACCCACACACTCACTAGCCTCTACCCACACACTCACTAGCCTCTACCCACACTACTCTACTCACACACTCACTAGACTCTACTCACACACTCACTAGCCTCTATCCACACACTCACTACTCTACCCACACACTCACTACTCTACCCACACACTCACTAGCCTCTACCCACACACTCACTAGCCTCTACCCACACACTCACTACTCTACCCACACACTCACTGGACTCTACCCACACACTCACTACTCTACCCACACACACTACACTGACACTCCCAACACGCGCACACACCACATACGCTGCTGCTACTCTGTTTATTACCAATCACCAATCACAGAAAGCCATGATGTAATCAATGATATTTCACTAATAAGACAATACTGTGATTATTACAAATATAACAATTGATGCATCATCATCATCATCACAGAGACTAAATCACCACCACACACTTGAGCAGTTCGTCCCGTTCTGTCTTGCGGGCGAAGACGATGTCACTGCACTTGTTCTGGAACTTCAGCAGGATCTCTGTGAGGTCATTGTAGAACTACAGAGAGAGATAAAGTGATTGGTCAGACTGATGAGCTAGGTTTCCATCCAATTGGCAACAGATTTTCATGTGAATATTCTAAAATCCGCATTTTCCCACCAGAGATGTTTCCATCAAACTGACTTGTTGCGGATAGAAAGCTGTGCGTAGTACACATGAAAGCGCTTCTGCTCTTCAGTTCCCACGTACCGAATAAAAATCAGAAGTTCAATGCGTTTCCATTACATTTTCAACTCTGCCGATGGTTTTGTCACAAACTGTTGCGATAAATTGCATACTTGCCCAATCTGGTTTTGCCGCATGCCCTCAAACAACAGTTCGCTGATAAAGTGAACAGGGGGTTATATGGGATATGGATAAGAGCAAGATCCTTTTAATTATTAAAAAAAAATGTCAGCCAAACACTGATCATCATGTCACCAACATTCAAATATGAACCTCAATATTTATTGGAAATGTGTATGAAGTTCGTCACTTAACCACCATCAGTTAATATGAAGTTTCGAAATAAGTTATGAAGTTCATACAACTTATAATATCTGGCTATAAACTCTGCATGTTCACTTCGACATGATGGTTATTTAATCAATAAATGTGTATCCACCGCAATAGTTGCATAATCTATTTCACCGCCAACTAAATTATCCACCCCTTGTCTAGCATATAAAAAAAAAATATGACATTGGGAAATTTTCCAGATGTGATATTTCCATTAGGCCCGTCGTGAGTTGTTTTAATGCGTCTGGTAATTCATCTGCATGAAATGGTTGGATTTGTTTAACACTTTTTTGGTTACTACATGATTCCATATGTGTTATTTCATAGTTTTGATGTCTTCACTATTATTCTACAATGTACAAAATAGTCAAAAAAATAAAGAAAAACCCTGGAATGAGTAGGTGTGTCCAAACTTTTGACTGGTACTGTATATAAATAATATAGAAACTGTGGGGCACAGTTTGGGTGCCACTGCCCTAGGCGACAGTTACCTTGGTGCCCTCTCGGAGGTTGCTGGTGATCTCTACGTAGCTGTCGTGGGCCGAGGCCAGCTTCTTCAACACCTCCTCACGATCATTAGCCTCCGAGTTGGACTGCTTCAGCTTGGAGAACTCCTGGTGGGACTCCTGGAGGGGGGGGGGGGAGGGAAACCACAAGGTAAACCTCTCTGAAGGAAGTAGAAGTGGAATGTGTTTGTGTGTATATGCAGGTGTGTGTGTGTGTGTGTGTGTGTGTGTGTGTGTGTGTGTGTGTGTGTGTGTGTGTGTGTGTACAGTGAGGGGAAAAAACTATTTGATCCCCTGCTGATTTTGTACGTTTGCCCACTGACAAAGACATGATCAGTCTATAATTTTAATGGTAGGTTTATTTGAACAGTGAGAGACAGAATAACAACAACAAAAAATCCAGAAAAACGCATGTCAAAAATGTTATAAATTGATTTGCATTTTAATGAGGGAAATAAGTATTTGACCCCCTCTCAATCAGAAAGATTTCTGGCTCCCAGGTGTCTTTTATACAGGTAACGAGCTGAGATTAGGAGCACACTCTTAAAGGGAGTGCTCCTAATCTCAGCTTGTTACCTGTATAAAAGACACCTGTCCACAGAAGCAATCAATCAATCAGATTCCAAACTCTCCACCATGGCCAAGACCAAAGAGCTCTCCAAGGATGTCAGGGACAAGATTGTAGACCTACACAAGGCTGGAATGGGTGATAGAATAATTATTAATGACTAATTATTACACCCTGAAACTGTGTGAAATGTGTTAGAATGTGTGAGTGTAGGACCAGTAAAGACTATGACATTGAGCTACTATTTAGCAATGTGAGTAAGAGTTAGGCCAGACAACAAAGGACAAGGAGAGCTGTCTACAGACAACTGAGAAACCAAGATAAAGAGGCCTCCCAATTTAGGGAAGAGAGAAACTGTTAGGCTTGGAAGAGTGTGTGTATGTGTGTGTGTATGTATGTATGTGTGTATGTGTATGTGTGTGTGTACGTGGTCCTCTGTAGCTCAGCTGGTAGAGCACGGCGCTTGTAACGCCAAGGTAGTGGGTTCGATCCCCGGGACCACCCATACACAAAAAAAAAAATATGTATGCACACATGACTGTAAGTCGCTTTGGATAAAAGCGTCTGCTAAATGGCATATTATTATTATTATTATTATTATTATTATGTGTGTGTGTATGCATGTGTGTGTGTGTGTGTGTGTATGTGTGTGTGTGTGTGTGTGTGTATGTGTGTGAACTGATGGTCAGGAGAGCAGTTTTAAAGTGGAAAACTACAGCCCGCCTACAGAGAGGAGGGATTTTAGTATGACGTATGAGTATAAAAGATGGACTCTGAAATTGTGATGGCAGAATTCTCAATGAATAAATATCTCTGACTATGCAGACCGGGACTCTGTCCGTTTCTTGATTTTGGGAGACGCACAGAGACACTGAAATAGTTTGTTAAATAATTCACATAACAATGGGCTACAAGACCATCACCAAGCAGCTTGGTGAGAAGGTGACAACAGTTGGTGCGATTATTCGCAAATGGAAGAAACACAAAAGAACTGTCAATCTCCCTCGGCCTGGGGCTCCATGCAAGAGCTCACCTCGTGGAATTGCAATGATCATGAGAACGGTGAGGAATCAGCCCAGAACTACACGGGAGGATCTTGTCAATGATCTCAAGGCAGCTGGGACCATAGTCACCAAGAAAACAATTGGTAACACACTACGCCGTGAAGGACTGAAATCCTGCAGCGCCCGCAAGGTCCCCCTGCTCAAGAAAGCACATTTACAGGGCCGTCTGAAGTTTGCCAATGAAAATCTGAATGATTCAGAGGAGAACTGGGTGAAAGTGTTGTGGTCAGATGAGACCAAAATCAAGCTCTTTGGCATCAACTCAACTCGCCGTGTTTGGAGGAGGAGGAATGCTGCCTATGACCCCAAGAACACCATCCCCGCCGTCAAACATGGAGGTGGAAACATTATGCTTTGGGGGTGTTTTTCTGCTAAGGGGACAGGACAACTTCACCGCATCAAAGGGACGATGGACGGGGCCATGTACCGTCAAATCTTGGGTGAGAACCTCCTTCCCTCAGCCAGGGCATTGAAAATGGGTCGTGGATGGGTATTCCAACATGACAATGACTCAAAACACACGGCCAAGGCAACAAAGGAGTGGCTCAAGAAGAAGCACATTAAGGTCCTGGAGTGGCCTAGCCAGTCTCCAGACCTCAATCCTATAGAAAATCTGTGGAGGGAGCTGAAGGTTAGAGTTGCCAAACGTCAACCTCGAAACCTTAATGACTTGGAGAACATCTGCAAAGAGGAGTGGAACAAAATCCCTCCTGAGATGTGTGCAAACCTGGTGGCCAACTACAAGAAACGTCTGACCTCTGTGATTGCCAACAAGGGTTTTGCCACCAAGTACTAAGTCATGTTTTGCAGAGGGGTCAAATACTTATTTCCCTCATTAAAATGCAAATCAATTTATTACATTTTTGACATGCGTTTTTCTGGATTATTTTGTTGTTATTCTGTCTCTCACTGTTCAAATAAACCTACCATTAAAATTATAGACTGATCATGTCTTTGTCAGTGGGCAAACGTACAAAATCAGCAGGGGATCAAATATTTTTTTCCCCTCACTGTATATGCAGGTGTGTGTGTGTGTGTACAGTTGAAGTCGGAAGTTTACATACACCTTAGCCAAATACATTTAAACTCAGTTTTTCACAATTCCTGACATTTAATCCTAGTAAAAATTCCCTGTCTTAGGTCAGTTAGGATCACCACTTTATTTTAAGAAAGTGAAATGTCAGAATAATAGTAGAGCGAATGATTTATTTCAGCTTTTATTTCTTTCATCACATTCCCAGTGGGTCAGAAGTTTACATACACTCAATTAGTATTTGGTAGCATTGCCTTTAAATTGCTTAACTTAGGTCAAACAATTTGGGTAGCCTTCCACAAGCTTCCCACAATAAGTTGGGTGAATTTTGGCCCATTCCTCCTGACAGAGCTGGTGTAACTGAGTCAGGTCTGTAGGCCTCCTTGCTCGCACACGCTTTTTCAGTTCTGCCCACAAATGTTCTATAGGATTGAGGTCAGGGCTTTGTGATGGCCACTCCAATACCTTGACTTTGTCGTCCTTAAGCCATTTTTCCACAACTTTGGTAGTATGCTTGGGGTCATTGTCCATTTGGAAGACCCATTTGCGACCAAGCTTTAACTTCCTGACTGATGTCTTGAGATGTTTTCTCCTTTCCCCTTCTGATAACCAGGTGGTGAATCGCATCTCTGCATGTCTGGCAGACATATCAGTGTGGATGTCGGATCACCACCTCAAACTGAACCTCGGCAAGACGGAGCTGCTCTTCCTCCCTGGGAAGGACTCCCCGCTCCATGATCTCGCCATCACGGTTGACAACTCCATTGTGTCCTCCTCCCAGAGTGCAAAGAGCCTTGGCGTGACCCTGGACAACACCCTGTCGTTTTCTGCTAACATCAAAGCGATTACCCAATCCTGCAGGTTCATGCTCTACAACATTCGCAGAGTACGACCCTACCTTACACAGAAAGCGGCACAGGTCCTAATCCAGGCACTTGTCA
The DNA here is from genome assembly GCF_964263955.1 of Coregonus lavaretus. NCBI lineage: Eukaryota > Metazoa > Chordata > Actinopteri > Salmoniformes > Salmonidae > Coregonus > Coregonus lavaretus. Next base: position 4,499,969 of record NC_139994.1, read on the forward strand.
TCTCCCGTCTGGATTACTGCAACTCGCTGTTGGCTGGTCTCCCTGCCTGTGCCATTAAACCCCTACAACTTATCCAGAACCGTCTGGTGTTCAACCTTCCTAAGTTCTCTCATGTCACCCCGCTCCTCCGCACACTCCACTGGCTTCCAGTTGAGGCTTGCATCTACTACAAGACCATGGTGCTTGCCTACGGAGCTGTGAGGGGAACGGCACCTCCTTACCTTCAGGCTCTGATCAGACCCTACACCCAAACGAGGGCACTACGTTCATCCACCTCTGGCCTGCTAGCTCCCCTACCTCTACAGAAGCACAGTTCCCGCTCAGCCCAGTCAAAGCTATTTGCTGCTCTGGCACCCCAATGGTGGAACAAGCTCCCCCACGACGCCAGGACAGCGGAGTCACTGACCACCTTCCGGAGACACTTGAAACCCTACCTCTTTTAGGAATACCTGGAATAGTATAAAGCAATCCTTCCACCCCCGCCCCATAATTTAAAAAATAAATAAAAATAAAAGTCGTTGTCCCACTTGCTATCATAAGTTGAATGCACCAATTTGTAAGTCGCTCTGGATAAGAGCGTCTGCTAAATGATGTAAATGTAAATGTTGCTTCAATATATCCACATAATTTTCCTTCCTCATGATGCCATCTATTTTGTGAAGTGCACCAGTCCCTCCTGCAGCAAAGCACCCCCACAGCATGATGCTGCCACCCCCGTGCTTCACGGTTGGGATGGTGTTCTTCGGCTTGAAAGCCCCACCCTTTTCCTCCAAACATAACGATGGTCATTATGGCCAAACAGTTCTATTTTTGTTTCATCAGCCCAGAGGACATTTCTCCAAAAAGTACGATCTTTGTCCCAATGTGCAGTTGCAAACCGTAGTCTGGCGTTTTAATGGCGGTTTTGGAGCAGTGGCTTCTTCCTTGCTGAGCGGCCTTTCAGGTTATGTCGATATAGGATTCGTTTTACTGTGGCTATAGATACTTTTGTACCGGTTTCCTCCAGCATCTTCACAAGGTCCTTTGCTGTTGTTCTGGGATTGATTTGCACTTTTCACACCAAAGTACGTTAATTTCTAGGAGACAGAACGCGTCTCCTTCCTGAGCGGTATGACGGCTGTGTGGTCCCATGGTGTTTATACTTGCGTACTATTGTTTGTACAGATGAACTTGGTACCTTCAGGAATTTGGAAATTGCTCCCAAGGATGAACCAGACTTGTGGAGGTCTACAATTTTTCTTCTGAGGTCTTGGCTGATTTCTTTTGATTTTCCCATGATGTCAAGCAAAGAGGCACTGAGTGTGAAGGTAGGCCTTGAAATACATCCACAGGTACACCTCCAATTAACTCAAAATGATGTCAATTAGCCTATCAGAGCTTCCAAAGCCATGACATCATTTTCTGGAATTTTCCAAGCTGTTTAAAGGCACAGTCAACTTAGTGTATGTAAACTTCTGACCCACTGGAATTGTGATACAGTGAATTTTAAGTTAAATAATCTGTCTGTAAACTGTCAAATTTCCTAACCGACTTGCCAAAACTATAGTTTGTTAACAAGAAATGTGTGGAGTGGTTGAAAAACGAGTTTTAATGACTCCAACCTAAGTGCATGTAAACTTTCCACTTCAACTGTATATGCAGGTGTGTGTGTGTGTGTGTGTATATGCAGGTGTGTGTGTGTGTGTGTATATATGCAGGTGTGTGTGTGTGTGTGTGTGTGTGTGTGTGTATATATATGCAGGTGTGTGTGTGTGTGTATATATATATACAGTGCTATGAAAAAGTATTTGCCCCCTTTCTAATTTTCTCTACTTTTGCATATTTGTGATACTGAATGTTATCAGATCTTCAACCGAAACCTAATATTAGATAAAGGGAACATAAGTGAACAAATAACACAAAAATTACATATTTAGTTCATTTATTTCATAAACAAAGTTATGCAACACCCAATGCCCAAGTGTGAAAAAGTAATTGCCCCCTTACACTCAATAACTGGTTGTGCCACCTTTAGCTGCAATGACTCCAACCAAATGCTTCCTGTAGTTGTTGATCAGGAAGCATTTGGTTGGAGTCATTGCAGCTAAAGGTGGCACAACCAGTTATTGAGTGTAAGGGGGCAATTACTTTTTCACACTTGGGCATTGGGTGTTGCATAACTTTGTTTATGAAATAAATATGTCATTGTTGTGTTATTTGTTCACTTATGTTCCCTTTATCTAATATTAGGTTTCGGTTGAAGATCTGATAACATTCAGTATATCACAAATATGCAAAAGTAGAGAAAATTAGAAAGGGGGCAAATACTTTTTCATAGCACTGTATATATATATATATATATATATATATATATATATATATATATATATATATATATATATATATATATATATATATATATATATATATATACACACACACAGGTGTGTGTGTACCTGCACTTTGCCCAGCAGCTCTTCCTGAGAGCGGAGGCTGGCCTGAACCTTCTGGTTGTAGCTGCCGTATGATTGGTCCAGCTGGCTCATTGACAGCGCCTCCTCATTGATGGCCCCGTCCTGAGCCAGAGCCGTCAGGAAGCTGGAGGACATGTCAAAGGTCACGCCCTTAATCTCCGCCTCCAGCCCATCCCTCTCCCCCTTCACCGCCACTAGCTGGGCCAGCTGGGAACGCAACACACTCACCACCTGGAGGGAGAACACATACGGTTAGAACACACACACACACACACACACACACACACACACACACACACACACACACACACCACCTAGAGGGAGGGGATATACACACACCCACAAGTAAAAGACAGGATACACAATGTTAACATACGCGCACACACACACACACTCTCACCTCGCTGCCTTGCAGTGTCTTCGCAGGATTGGCTGATGGTATGGCAGCGGTGAGTTCAGCCTCAGGTTTACAGAGCAGAGCGATCATCTCACAGTGTGCATTATAACGCTCCTTGACCACCTGGTCAGCCTGCACTGCCTTGTCCAGCACACTGCGGAAGTTACCACCCTCTGGACCGGTGGGAGGAGAGGGAGGAGGAGGGGGTTGACAGGTCATTTAACATAACATTAGATTCCAAAGTAGTACACAACACCACACGTATCAGTATTTAACAATATCTTTCTTTTTGGATGTGTGTGTACCTCCTCTGAGTGGTTTATAGAGGTCTCCAGGAGTGTGTGTGTGTACCTGCTCTGAGTGGTGTATAGGTCTCCAGGAGTGTGTGTGTACCTGCTCTGAGTGGTTTATAAAGGTCTCCAGGAGTGTGTGTGTACCTGCTCTGAGTGGTTTATAGAGGTCTCCAGGAGAGTGTGTGTGTGTACCTGCTCTGAGTGGTTTATAGAGGTCTCCAGGAGTGTGTGTGTGTACCTGCTCTGAGTGGTGTATAGAGGTCTCCAGGAGTGTGTGTGTACCTGCTCTGAGTGGTTTATAAAGGTCTCCAGGAGTGTGTGTGTGTACCTGCTCTGAGTGGTTTATAGAGGTCTCCAGGAGTGTGTGTGTGTGTGTGTGTGTGTGTGTGTACCTGCTCTGAGTGGTTTATAGAGGTCTCCAGGAGTGTGTGTGTGTACCTGCTCTGAGTGGTTTATAAAGGTCTCCAGGAGTGTGTGTGTGTGTGTACCTCCTCTGAGTGGTTTATAGAGGTCTCCAGGAGTGTGTGTACCTGCTCTGAGTGGTTTATAAAGGTCTCCAGGAGTGTGTGTGTGTGTGTGTACCTGCTCTGAGTGGTTTATAAAGGTCTCCAGGAGTGTGTGTGTGTACCTGCTCTGAGTGGTTTATAAAGGTCTCCAGGAGTGTGTGTGTACCTGCTTTGAGTGGTTTATAAAGGTCTCCAGGAGTGTGTGTGTGTGTGTGTACCTGCTCTGAGTGGTTTATAAAGGTCTCCAGGAGTGTGTGTGTGTGTGTGTACCTGCTCTGAGTGGTTTATAAAGATCTCCAGGAATGTGTGTGTGTACCTGCTCTGAGTGGTTTATAAAGGTCTCCAGGAGTGTGTGTGTGTGTGTACCTCCTCTGAGTGGTTTATAGAGGTCTCCAGGAGTGTGTGTACCTGCTCTGAGTGGTTTATAAAGGTCTCCAGGAGTGTGTGTGTGTGTGTGTACCTGCTCTGAGTGGTTTATAAAGGTCTCCAGAGGGAGTTCTGTTCCAGCGTTGGCTGAACTTGGATCTCAGCTCGCTGTCTGTCGACTCCTCATCACCCAGCATCTTCAGAGACTACAGGACAAAAACACACATTATACAATACATATATATCATGGATATTTCAACACACCCATTATACAATACATATATATCATGGGTATTTAAACGCGTGTGCGTACCTCATCCAGGATCTCTCTGTTGCGTGTCAGTAGTTCGGGCAGGTCTCGGATCAGTTGCTCTATGCTCTGCAGCCCCCCCTGCTGGACGATGGCACGGGCCTTCTCCATAATGGATTGTGGGATAGAATCTCCAGACAGGTCCTCCAGAGCCGCAGGCAGGTTCAGAGATGCCAGGACACTGTTGTTCAATTATGAATACATTATCAATATAGACACGTCATGACACCGTTTACACTATCAATACATCAACCTTTATTGATATTGAAATGCAGGGATGGGCAACTTTGATGGGGTTGGGGGGCACAAAAAATCTGAACTCATCATGAGGGACCGCAGTCTGCGTACCCACATCCATACACCCCTGGGGACCCCAGCAGAGAGAAATAGCAGGGCCAAATTTACAACAGAGAGACATTACTTTTAGTTTTTTAGTTTTAAAACAAGTTTGTTGCAATTCTACTCATTTCGCCATAGGCTGGAGAGAAATGTTTGCAGTTTTGAATATGATATCTGAGTGAGACTGACTAACAAGTTTAGATAGCTGGCCAATAAAGTCATTTAGCAATATAAAATGTTTTAACTGGCATGGCTAATTGACTGACATGACAACAGAAAAACTGCTTATGCACAACCACATTCCGAATTCCGCACCTTGTGTGTTCTACTATTCTAACTGTCAACAGGAAGTTGAGACCCCGACTGAGAAAAAAACATGTCATTGATCCGAGGGCCTTCAAAAGGGGGTCGGCTGGGGCTTCCCGAGTGGCGCTGCATCTCAGTGCTTGAGGCGTCACTACAGACCCGGGTTCGATCCCAGGCTGTGTCACAACCGGTCGTGACTGGGAGTCCCATAGGGCGGCGCACAATTGGCCCAGCGTAGTCCGGGTTAGGGGAGGGTTTGGCCGGGGGGGCTTTACTTGGCTCATCGTGCTCTAGTGACTCATTGTGGCGGGCACCTTCAGGCTGACTCCGGTTGTCAGTTGAACGCTGTTTCCTCCGACACATTGGTGCGGCTGGCTTCCGGGTTAAGCGGGCGGGTGTTAAGGAGCGCGGTTTGGCGGGTCATGTTTTCGGAGGACGCATGACTCGACCGTCGCCTCTCCCGAGCCCGTTGAGGAGTTGCAGCGATGAGACAAGATCGTAATCGGATTGCAATTGGATATCACGAAACTGGGGAGAAAAAGGGGGTAAAATAAAAACGACAAAAAAGGGGGCGGCGGCATGCCAGTTGACCATCCCTGTTGTTTGAGTTGACAACAATCAATTTAAATTGTTAATGCATTCTAAAGTAACATCCATACCCGTTGCAGAGGTTGGTAGCTTCCCTCAAGGTTCCCACCAGTCTGTGGATGGTCTCAGCCTTCCTTAGGCTGTACGTACTCATACTCTGCTGCACCGCCATGGGCACCATATTCTCAAACAAGTCTATACAGAGACACACACACACACACATTTGCGAATTCTATCAGATATCTACACATAAATAGTGTGTGTGTGTTTGTGACCTGAAAAAAATAAAATAAAAATATGACAGTATGTGTGTGTGACTGTGTGTGACTGTGTGTGTATTGTCCCTCTCACCAGTGAACTTGGCGCTAAGCGGAGGCGTGATGGCGGTAGCCTTCACCAGCGCTGCCTTGCCGATGTGTTCCAGATCTTTCACCTCAGGGACACGGTCGTGGTAGATGAAGTCGTTGTCCTTCTTAGCGGCGGTCAGAGCACGGCTGATCTTATCACTCAAGTCCTTCACACTGACGTACTCATCATAGCGAGACGCTACCGTCTTCACCAGCTCTGTAGCATGCTGAGGGAAAGACAGAATAGAGGAGTGAGACTTTGGTTGAGTGGTTGTGTTTATTTGGTCATAGGAAAATCACTAAATTGTCAGGTGGGGTTACAAACACTGTAGGAACCACTGGGTTGTGTGTGTGTGTGTGTGTGTGCGTGTGTGTGCGTGCGTGTGTGTGTGACTGTGTGTGTGTGTGTGTGTGTGTGTACCTGCAGGCGAGCAATCTCCTCTCCAAAGCGTTTCTTCTGCTTGGCGAGGAGAGACTGGTGCAGCTCAGCGTAGGCCTGCATGATGCAGTGTTTAGCTGCCAGCACCGGCAACACCTCCTGGAAATAAATATACTGACCAGAGAGCAACCACAGAGCAAACCACACACACACAGAGCAAACCACACACACACACACACACACACACCACACACACACACAGAGACACAGAACAAACCACACACACACAAGGGGCAAACCACAGAATAGCACAAACACCGGCAACAGCAAATCACGAATGAGTATGCACATCACGAACAGACACACACACGGGATGCAGAGAGAGGAGGATAGCGGGAGAAAGAACAGGCAGTGAGTGTTTAACCTTTCTGCAACATTCACCCAACCTTCATCACAGAGAACTGTGTGTGTGTGTGCAAGTGTTTGTGGTGTGTGTGTGTGGGTGGGTGTTATGACATCTGCAAAGTCCAGCCCATGTGTTCCCACCTCAGACCGCGTGTGTGTGTGTGTGTGTGTGTGTGTGTGTGTGTATTTTAGTAGTAATACAGGCAGTGAGACAGGTCAGTCAGATTTCATACACACGTCATTTCAGAAGCCCATTATTAGGTAGTGAGAGACCAATCAGAATGGAAGTACGACGGTGAAAGGGCCAATAAGAATACAGCCCAAGTAGTGAACAACAAATGAGAAAACAGCCCAGTTAGTGAATAACAAATCAGAATGGAGACTGTATGGTAATCAACCAATCAGAACAGAGATAGTGAAATGAGTGAAATGGGAAAGTCCCACTTATCCTTACTCATCTAGTAAGTAGTTCTCTCTCTCACACACAAAACACACAAACCCAAAATCGCACACACGGACGGGGGCACGCACGCACACACACACCTTGGGCAGGTTCTCTTTGTACTGGCACTGCTTGAAGGCGTCACCGTAGAAATCTGCTGTCTGATTGGCCAGTTTAGCGATGATGGCATCCTTCATCTTATCTGCATGGCGAACGATACCATGGTTACTCGATTCATGTACACACACACGTAAAGCTTGTATGCATGTGTATGCGTCGTGTGACGTGTGCACGTACCTGAGGTAGCCTTGAGGAAGAAGACCTCCTGTGCCTGAGCCAGCATGATGAGACTGAGGGTTCCTACAGTCTCAGGGGACATGTCCATAGTAGGCTCTCTGTTCAGAGCCGACAGCACTGTGTCCTTAATGTGACCAAATGCTCCACTCGCCAACTGTGTGAGAGAGACACAGAGACGGAGAGAGACACAGAGACGGAGAGAGACACAGAGACGGAGAGAGACACAGAGACGGAGAGAGACACAGAGACGGAGAGAGACACAGAGAGAGACACAGACACAGAGACGGAGAGAGACACAGAGACGGAGAGAGACACAGAGACGGAGAGAGACACAGAGACAGAGAGAGACACAGAGACGGAGAGAGACACAGAGAGAGACACAGACACAGAGAGAGACACAGACACAGAGACGGAGAGAGACACAGAGAGAGAGAGAGACACAGAGAGAGAGAGACACAGAGACGGAGAGAGACACAGAGACGGAGAGAGACACAGAGACGGAGAGAGACACAGAGACGGAGAGAGACACAGAGACGGAGAGAGACACAGAGACGGAGAGAGACACAGAGAGAGACACAGAGAGAGACACAGAGACAGCGATAGACACAGAGACAGCGAGAGACACAGAGACAGCGAGAGACACAGAGACAGCGAGAGACACAGAGACAGCGAGAGAGTGTATTGGTTATATTATTACTAAGTAGTATTACTATGATAAAAACTAGTAATTGGCTATAGTGTCGTTGGTAGTACTGTAGTAATATCTGGTAGTATTTGGCTGTATTGTAGTATAACTATAGAAGCACCTGGTAGTATTTGGCTGTATTGTAGTATAACTAAAGAAGTACCTGGTAGTATTTGGCTGTATTGTAGTATAACTATAGAAGTACTTGGTAGTATAACTATAGAAGTACCTGGTAGTATTTGGCTGTATTGTAGTATAACTATATAAGTACCTGGTAGTATTTGGCTGTATTGTAGTATAACTATAGAAGTACCTGGTAGTATTCGGCTGTATTGTAGTATAACTATAGAAGTACCTGGTAGTATTTGGCTGCGGCCTTCAGTCCTTCGTCGCTGTCCAGGTTCTGTTCTGAAGCGATCTGACTGGCCAACGCAGCTCCATTGAACAACACACAGGTCTTCTCATATCCCAGACTGGCCAGGGCTAAAACACACAAATACATACATTAACACACTACACACACTACACACACTACACACACTACACACACACACACACACACACACACACACACACACACACACACACACACACACACACACACACACCTGGCCTTTCCTGTTCCTCTGTGCTGAGCTCAAGGTGCCAGAAAAGCTTCAGGTATACCTCACAATACTCACACAATAGGGTTACCTTGTGGTTTCCTAGTGTTACTATCAATGTTCCCACTAAAAAAAAAATCAGCACTGAGCAAATTTCAGGTCTGCTGAGCGCAAACTTGAACGTTGGGAAAATTCTGTGCAACTTCCAGCTTATGTTTACTGTAAACACTGAGGCTGTACCCGCTTTAAGTTACAGTTACAGTGGTCAAGTAGGCTACTGTAGCTATCTGATCATAATGTAGGCCTACCAGAGTGGCCTACCATCAAAAACAATGGAGAAAATGCATCCCATAACATGTTAACATGGAAATAACTGTTCTATCATTCAGCGTACAGTAGCAGCCAATGTGTGAGACTTTTGGAGAGAAAAAAAATCATGAAGGGCTTGACATTAACCTGTTAATCCACTTGTCCTTCAGACAAGGAGGTTACTGAAAATGTTGTGTTGTTTGATGCAAGAAACCACTTTACAAAATAAAATGCATTATTATTCCCATACCATTATTACAGAGAATCAGACAAATTATGCTACCCTCTGCCTATTGGCTACTTCGCTTATTCAAGCCTGTCTCAAAATACAACACTGCCCCTTTAAAGACAAAAAAGCTCTTTACCTGACTCACTTTTCAAATGTCTAGAAATGTACAAGTGTTGTGCTCTTGTAGGAAGCAGTCACTCCCCTATTGATGACTATGAACGATCTATAACTGGGCTAATAACTCACTAACTAGCGAAGGATATGAACAAAATGTTCACACGTGGCTACATGTAGCTCTCGCTTTGATCTCAAAACAAGTGCATCTACTCAGCACCACAGCTGTAAACACAGTCCAGTTCAACGTAAATGGCACAAATCCATATATGCAGCTCTGATTGGTTATACCGCACCGGTCCGTGTAGAGTACGGGCTGAGTCGTGCCCAATAGAATCCTACTCCGATGTGTTCTGCCTACAACAAAATATCTTGCATCGTTCGTTTTGTTTTCGGTATGTTGCATTGAAAGTGGCTAATATTGCGTTGATTCGATCACAATTGCCACAGTAAAGGGAAACGTTGATAGTGTTAACTAACGGGGAAAACTCTAGAAGGTTGAGTGAAGTTCAAGCAAGTGCTTCTCTCCGTGGGCTGATATTTTACAGGGAAGCTGCACAGCAGTCTCGAGCTACTACCCGGCGGCTTAGAGGGAACGTTGGTTACTGTGTGTGTGTGTGTGTGTGTGTGTGTGTGTGTGTGTGTGTGTGTGTGTGTGTGTGTGTGTGTGTGTGTGTGTGTTAAAGTGAGAGGGTGAGAGACAGAGCTGGGTTGGCGTTTGCTACACACACTATATACAGGTAATCAATCAGGTATGTTGAAAAAAGACAAGGAGAGAACACCCATCATGCAATATGACTTCCTCATACATCTGCTAGAACTAACCACGCCCACCGGCCTGAATGTGTGTGTGGCTTACCTAGTTTTACTGAGCCACCGAACAGTGAGCCCTTATCAAAGGCATCTTTCCATGTGAAGGTTAGACACAGCTGTAGGAACACAGAAAGAGACATTAGCAACATTAGCACCTCTTATTATTGATTAGCGGTGACGTGATTCTCTGCAGTTTTCTACTGTGCCGTTGTTGTGCATCTCCCCTCAGCAACAGTGTGTATTTTGTATTGAGTGGATGGGAGGTTGTATGTACCTGGTTTTCAGAGAAGGGGAACTTGGGCTCCACAGCACACAGCTGGTCATAGTACCTACAAGAGAAGAAGGACCAACACACTTGTATTGTTTGTAACAATCAGAAGAGAGAGAAGTGTGTGTCCTGTGTTATTGACCAATGACAGTGTGTTGGGAAATCTGCGTTGGCTCAGAGACACATGACAGTGAGTCAGAGAGTGGAGCGACTGTCACGCTTCAGATTAACACTGGTGTGGTAATATTCTTCAGTGATCTGCTTCTGTGATCTGGAACATTCTAAGGAATGACATCACAGAGTGAAAGACAGAGAGTAGTCTAGTGTTGTGACCGAGGGAGGGGTGGGGAGAGAGGTAGACCTGGCTCTCAAGAGAAGACAGGCTATGTGCACACTGCCCACAGAATGAGGTGGAAACTGAGCCGCACTTCCTAACCTCCTGCCAAATGTATGACCATATTAGAGACACATATTTCCCTCAGATTACACAGACCCACAAAGAATTTGTAAACAAACCCAATTTTGATAAACTCCCATATCTATCGGGTGAAATACCAGTGTGCCATCACAGCAGCAATATTTGTGACCTGTTGCCACAAGAAAAGGGCAACCAGTGAAGAACAAACACCATTTTAAATACAACCCATATTTATTTTCCCTTTTGTATTTTAACTATTGCCACATAATATGACATTTGAAATGTCTTTATTATTTTGGAACTTTTGTGAGTGTAATGTGTTTTAGGCACAAACGATGATTACCACGGTCACACTAAAGTTGGCAACGTTGTGACTACGTGGGCATGCTAAGTGACCAAAGTGCATACATATATACAGGGTTTGCATTTTCTGGTCAGTTTCCACTGGTTCCATTACACCGGGGTAGTTAAATAAAGTGCAAGGTGCGCACCCTCAAGTATTTGATGAAAAACAAATTATATTTATATTTCCTGTTTGGAGTTTCGTCCCAGCCAACTCTGCTAGTGACTAGTTTACTGCCTCTGACACAATGGCTGTCTTTCTGTGAAAGGGATACGGAATACAAGGCCCGTTGCCATAGCTACCTGGCACATGGGTCATTAGTTGAGAGCCAAGAAGAGGCTACAATGCTAACAATCCCCTCCTAGGCACCTACCAGCAGTTTAGAGCGCAACCAGAATGCTAACATAGGCTAGCGATAGCATGGCCCTACACCACCCTGTAGCTAGCATGCCTATGCTAACATTGATTATGTTCCTCCAGCAAACACTCCTTAGCCCTTACATCCCAACTCCTACCTCACACAGCAGAAAGAGAAAGAGAGAGAGAGAGAGAGAGAGACAGAGAGAGAGACAGAGAGAGAGACAGAGAGAGAGACAGAGAAAGAGAGAGAGGAGAGAGAGAGAGAGAGACACAGAGAGAGAGACAGAGAGAGAGAGAGAGACAGAGAGAGAGAGAGAGATGGGAGAGAGAGAGATGGGAGAGAGAGAGAGACAGAGACAGAGAGAGACAGAGAGAGAGAGAGAGAGAGAGAGAGAGAGACAGAGAGAGAGAGAGAGACAGAGAGAGAGAGAGAGACAGAGACAGAGACAGAGACAGAGACAGAGACAGAGAGACAGACAGAGAGACAGAGAGACAGACAGAGAGACAGAGAGACAGAGAGACAGACAGAGAGACAGACAGACAGAGAGACAGAGAGACAGAGAGACAGAGAGACAGACAGACAGAGAGAGAGAGAGAGAGAGAGAGAGAGAGAGAGAGAGAGAGAGAGACAGAGAGAGAGAGAGAGAGACAGACAGACAGAGAGAGAGAGAGAGAGAGAGAGAGAGAGAGAGAGAGAGAGAGAGAGAGAGAGAGAGAGAGAGAGAGAGAGAGAGAGAGAGAGAGAGAGAGAGAGAGAGAGAGAGAGAGAGAGAGAGAGAGAGAGAGAGAGAGAGAGAACGGACGGACGAAAGAGAGGCGCTGATTGACACTAAAAGAAAAGAGGACACAAAAATATGGGGTATCGAAACCCTCCTCCGGTAACAGTGGTTGGGTTTCTTGTCTTTAAACATGAAAGCTATAGTCTAGCGTTGGCAGTGGAACTGGCTGCTAGACAATATCAGCTAACCTAAGAACTGCAGCTATGACAGAGGTACAACAGAGTAGAGAAAGCTGAGCTGCTGAGGCTCCATTGTACCTATTGTTGTAGAATGCTCTGTGGACAATACCAGGGTAAACTACTAGTAATCTGACTCCATACAGGGGAGCAAAGTATAAAGTTCAACTTGTCAACTAATCAAAGTCCTCAATGAGTTGAATGAGGTGCGTTTGTCAAGGGTACAATCCCTACCTAGATGTACACTACCGTTCAAAAGTTTGAGGTCACTTACAAATGTCCTTGTTTTCTAAAGAAAAGCAATTTTTTTGTCCATTAAAATAACATCAAATTGATCAGAAATACAGTGTAGACATTGTTAATGTTGTAAATGGCTATTGTAGCTGGAAACGGCTGATTTTTTTTATGGAATATCTACATAGGCATACAGAGGCCCATTACCAGCAACCATCAGTCCTGTGTTCCAATGGCACATTGTGTTTGCTAATCCAAGTTGATCATTTTAAAAAGGCTAATTGATCATTAGAAAACCCTGCTCATGTCACTCGTACTTTATAGAATAGATCACTGGGTAGAGAACCAGAGAGGATAGAAAGACAGAAAAGTCCATAGGTCACAGGGGACTGGAGAATAGAGTCTGTAATGTCACAGGGGACTGGAGAATAGAGTCTGTAACGTCACAGGGGACTGGAGAATAGAGTCTGTAACGTCACAGGGGACTGGAGAATAGAGTCTGTAACGTCACAGGGGACTGGAGAATAGAGTCTGTAACGTCACAGGGGACTGGAGAATAGAGTCTGTAACGTCACAGGGGACTGGAGAATAGAGTCTGTAACGTCACAGGGGACTGGAGAATAGAGTCTGTAACGTCACTGGGGACTGGAGAATAGAGTCTGTAATGTCACAGGGGACTGGAGAATAGAGTCTGTAATGTCACAGGGGACTGGAGAATAGAGTCTAACGTCACAGGGGACTGGAGAATAGAGTCTGTAACGTCACAGGGGACTGGAGAATAGAGTCTGTAATGTCACAGGGGACTGGAGAATAGAGTCTAACGTCACAGGGGACTGGAGAATAGAGTCTAACGTCACAGGGGACTGGAGAATAGAGCCTGTAACGTCACAGGGGACTGGAGAATAGAGTCTGTAATGTCACAGGGGACTGGAGAATAGAGTCTGTAACGTCACAGGGGACTGGAGAATAGAGTCTGTAATGTCACAGAGGACTGGAGAATAGAGTCTGTAACGTCACAGGGGACTGGATAATAGAGTCTGTAACGTCACAGGGGACTGGATAATAGAGTCTGTAACGTCACAGGGGACTGGAGAATAGAGTCTGTAATGTCACAGGGGACTGGAGAATAGAGTCTGTAATGTCACAGGGGACTGGAGAATAGAGTCTGTAACGTCACAGGGGACTGGATAATAGAGTCTGTAACGTCACAGGGGACTGGAGAATAGAGTCTGTAACGTCACAGGGGACTGGAGAATAGAGTCTGTAACGTCACTGGGGACTGGAGAATAGAGTCTGTAACGTCACAGGGGACTGGAGAATAGAGTCTGTAACGTCACAGGGGACTGGAGAATAGAGTCTGTAACGTCACAGGGGACTGGAGAATAGAGTCTAACGTCACAGGGGACTGGAGAATAGAGTCTGTAACGTCACAGGGGACTGGAGAATAGAGTCTGTAACGTCACAGGGGACTGGAGAATAGAGTCTGTAACGTCACAGGGGACTGGAGAATAGAGTCTGTAACGTCACAGGGGACTGGAGAATAGAGTCTGTAACGTCACAGGGGACTGGAGAATAGAGTCTGTAGCGTCACAGGGGACTGGAGAATAGAGTCTGTAACGTCACAGGGGACTGGAGAATAGAGTCTGTAACGTCACAGGGGACTGGAGAATATAGTCTGTAACGTCACAGGGGACTGGAGAAGAGTCTGTAACGTCACAGGGGACTGGAGAATAGAGCCTGTAACGTCACAGGGGACTGGAGAATAGAGCCTGTAACGTCACAGGGGACTGGAGAATATAGTCTGTAACGTCACAGGGGACTGGAGAAGAGTCTGTAACGTCACAGGGGACTGGAGAATAGAGTCTAACGTCACAGGGGACTGGAGAATATAGTCAAAGACACTCATAGATCCTCTTTGGTAGAGTAGAGGTGGTTTGTTAACCAAATAACAGTCCTGTTTCCTCCATAGAGCGCTATGCAAAACATCCCTAAGACCTCACAGTGTGGGTTGGGGGTATTCTTTTTAGATGAGATGGCTCTGCTTTAACTGAATAATACCGGAGGCAGGCAGAATATATTATATCTACATATACCTCCACACACAGAGACAGAGAGAGAGAGAGAGAGAGAGAGAGAGAGAGAGAGAGAGAGATCAGGGCTGCCCAACCCTCTTCCTGGAGATCTACTGTCCTGTAGGTTTTCAGTCCAACCCTAATGTAGCATATCTGATTCAGCTAGTTAAGGTCTTGTTGAGCAGCTAATAAGTAGAATCAGGTGTGTTAAATTAGGGTTGGACTGAAAACCCACAGGATGATAGATCTCCAGAAACAGGGTTGGGCAGCCCTGCTGTAGATCAATACAGCCTAGCCAATTTATATTCTGAACGGTATGTAGTACTGCATCCCCCCACCTAACTTTCAAGAAGCTATAGTGGGGGACCTTCCAAGAGGTCTGAGTCTTTATGGCATAGCAGGTAGTAGTCCCCCCCCCCATCACCACCCATAACTCTCCTGAAACTAACGTTACTTAATGTTGTAATAACATAACAATACACACTGTAGCTAGAATTGGAAACATTAAGATTTTGATATTGGTCTTCATTGGTCTGATGACGTTAGTGAATTTGACAATGACACATTGAAATGTGATATTGCGGCTGGTCAAACTGAATCACGAGGATGCCAGCATAGCATGACCTAATTGCAACGGTTTATCCTAACGACATTTACTTGATTTGGCTAACAGGAAAGTTAGCTAAGCAACCTTGCTAGCTACTAAGCTAATTGACAGCAGGTTCATTTCACACAGGGAACTCGTTATTGAGGAATTAGGCATCAAATGGACATTCATTGATTGATTGATTGTCGATGCGTTAGCTTGTCATGAATTGTTAAACACAAGACTCAAAAGGAAAAACCGCATCCGAGAATTTCATGGAGCGGCAATGCAATGGAGTTAGCTAGCTAGCAGCCAGACTAGCCATTTCTGTACAGGTGAAGTAGCTAGCTAACGTTAGCTGGCTAGCTGGAGGTAGCATACTGGCGAACCTAAACTAAGTTAGCTACGTCAGTCTGGCAGTATTTCTAACCTCAGGAGGATTTCCAGAGAGCTTTCGTGTTTGTCGAGCGGCCTCCCCAGAGCACTCTTGCGCAGCTTGTTCAACTCCTCCACGGATCGTATGTACTCTGCTTGCTCCTCGCCCGCTGGGTATGTCGCCGTGACGAATTTCGAGAGTGGTTTAACTAGATCTACTTCAGACGACTTCTTTAACGGGACAGAAATAAAAGTCGCCATTTTCGGCCCACGAAAAGTAACAAAAAATATGTGGTAACTAGCTAACTTTCAATCGGACAATAACAACAAGCGACTCCTCACTTCCTGGAGTCTGCTGCGAAACAGATGACGTCGATGCACAGAGAGAACTGCGCATACGCATTAAGGACTAGACGGGGAGAACGGTTTCTTTCTTATTTGGTATTTTATTAGGATCCCCATTAACTGTTGCAAAAGCAGCAGCTACTCTTCCTGGGTTCCACACAAAACATGAAATAATACAGAACATTAATAGACAAGAACAGCTCAAGGACAGAACTACATACATTTTTTTAAAGGCACACGTAGCCTACATATCAGTACATACAGTTGAAGTCGTAAGTTTACATCTTAACCAAATATATTTAAACTCAGTTTTTCACTATTCCTGACATTTAATCCTAGTAAAAATTCCCTGTTTTAGGTCAGTTAGGATCCCCACTTTATTTTAAGAATGTGAAATGTCAGAATAATAGTAGAGAGAATGATTTATTTCAGCTTTTATTTCTTTCATCACATTCCCAGTGGGTCAGAAGTTTACATACACTCAATTAGTATTTGGTAGCATTGCCTTTAAATTGCTTAACTTAGGTCAAACGTTTCAGGTAGCCTTCCCACAATAAGTTGGGTGAATTTTGGCCCATCCCTCCTGACAGAGCTGGTGTAACTGAGTAAGGTTTGTAGGCCTCCTTGCTCGCACACACTTTTTCAGTTCTGCCCACAAATGTTCTATAGGATTGAGATCAGGGCTTTGTGATGGCCACTCCAATACCTTGACTTTGTTGTCCTTAAGCCATTTTGCCACAACTTTGGAAGTATGCTTGGGGTCATTGTCTATTTGGAAGACCCATTTGCGACCAAGCTTTAACTTCCTGACTGATGTCTTGAGATGTTGCTTCAATATATCCACATAATTTTCCTTCCTCATGATGCCATCTATTTTGTGAAGTGTACCAGTCCCTCCCGCAGCAAAGCACCCCCGTGCTTCACGGTTGGGATGGTGTTCTTCGGCTTGCAAGGACCACCTTTTCCTCCAAACATAACGATGGTCATTTTGGCCAAACAGTTCTATTTTTGTTTCATCAGACCAGAGGACATTTCTCTAAAAAGTACGATCTTTGTCCCCATGTGCAGTTGCAAACCGTAGTTTGGCGGTTTTATGGCGGTTTTGGAGCAGTGGCTTCTTCCTTGCTGAGCTGCCTTTCAGGTTATGTCGATATAGGACTCGTTTTACTGTGGATATAGATACTTTGTACCTGTTTCCTCCAGCATCTTCAAAAGGTCCTTTGCTGTTGTTCTGGGATTGATTTGCACTTTTCGCACAAAAGTATGTTCATCTCTAGGAGACAGAACGCGTCTTCTTCCTGAGCGGTATGATGGCTGTGTGTGTCCCATGGTGTTTATACTTGTGTACTATTGTTTGTACAGATGAACATGGTACCTTCAGGCATTTGGAAATTGCTCCCAAGGATGAACCAGACTTGTGGAGGTCTACACATTTATTTCTGAGGTCTTGGCTGATTTCTTTTCATTTTCCCATGATGTCAAGCAAAGAGGCACTGAGTGTTAAGGTAGACCTTGAAAAACATCCACAGGTACACCTCCAATTGACTCAAATGATGTCAATTAGCCCATCAGAAGCTTCTAAAGCCATGACATCATTTTCTGGAATTTTCCAAGCTGTTTAAAGGCACAGTCAACTTAGTGTATGTAAACTTCTGACCCACTGGAATTTTGATACAGTGAATTATAAGTGAAATAATCTGTCTGTAAACAATGGTTGGAAAAATTACTTGTGTCATGCACAAAGTAGATGTCCTAACCGACTTAAACTATAGTTTGTTAACAAGAAATGTGTGGAGTGGTTGAAAAACTAGTTTTAATGACTCCAACCTAAGTGTATGTAAACTTCCGACTTCAACTGTACACACAAACTATCTAGGTCAAATAGGGGAGAGGCGTTGTGCCATGAGGTGTTGCTTTATCTGTTTTTTGAAACTAGGTTTGCTATTTATTTGAGCAATATGAGATAGAACGGAGTTCCATGCAATAATGGCTCTATATAATACTGTACGCTTTCTTGAATTTGTTCTGGATTTGGAGACTGTGAAAAGACCCCTGGTGGCATGTCTGGTGGGGTAAGTGTGTGTGTCAGAGCTGTGTGTAAGTTGACTATGCAAACAATTTGGGTGGGGGTGGGGGGGGGGGTTTGTGTGGGGGGTAAGGTGTGGAGGGTGTGGTTCCCGACGTGCTCGATTAGTGGGTACATATCTGAAGGTTCTAAAGTGTGTGTGGAGGCAGACTGTCATAAACATTACCTTCCCCTCCTTTCACCAGGACACACACATCTCAACCTCCACGTATGTGAGTGTCTGTCAGGGTTGGCGTCAATTCAGGAAGTACATTGAAATTCCAATTCTCTTCAATGAGGAATACTTCGACTTGCAATTTGGTTTACTTTCTGAATTAAAATGGAATTGACCCCAACCCTGGAGTGTGTTTTAGTCTGCCCTACTCATAAGTGTTTTGTGAGAAGTGTGTTCACTGTTCTTTGAAGTTGTGTTCTCAGTAGTTTGATTGTCCACGTGATGAAATCGGGGGAAGCGACGATTCTGTCGCCGTCCGTTCGTACATTAGTCACACGCGATATCTCAGACAGCACTGGGCCGATTTTAAGAAACTTAGGTGAGTGATGCGTCTCGCCATAGAGATCCGGCATTTATACAATTACAGTGATTGGCCCAAGGCGGGAGCTACAGAAATTCACTGAAATTTGTGAGTCACACGCAATATCTCAACTGTCCCAAGGGGAGCAGCTTCTTCTTCTTCAGTGGGGTATATCGGCGGTTGGCATCCAACATTATGGTGCATTACCGCCACCTACCGTACTGGAATATGGGCCAGAGACAGGGAGAAAGTAAATCCTACCTGCCAACCCTGTTTCTCTTAAAAAAGATAACAAAATATTTGAGACTATATCTAATGACCTTCTACTCAATATACTCTTTAAACTAATTGTCTGTATCCCCTTCTCCCTCATACTAGATCTCATCCTCTCTCTTTCCCTCTGATATTGCCCACACTGTAGCAATCCATGCTCCACAGTCTCTATTTCCTGACAATAATCACACTTTCCTCATGGATGCTTTCCTATCACGTTTAATGTCTTATTCAACTGGCTGTGTCCCACCCTTAATCTTGTAAAAATAGCCTCCTCTCTTCTGTCCCTTCCTGCCGTCCCCCCCTCCCAGACTTTCCTCTGTACCTGAAATAAATGCCTTCCCTTATTATCTCTATTCCACTGCTCCTGCCATCTCTGCACCATCACTGTATATATCAGTCTTTTTGCCTCTGCCTTGCTCATTGACACGTCAACATCAACATCCCCACTACTAAGCGCTTGTTTAGCCTGTTCATGTAGGGGACTACATGTTTACTGTTGCCTTGTTTAATCTCGTTCCCAGACACTTCCGCTAAAATGTGCGAAGAGTCTGGTGGGTCAATGCGTCAAACTTGGCCTTCGTTAGCCAACACAGAGTGCGGGGAGTATCTCCCGACGCATAGGCATTAGCTTAATCTATCAACCAATGATCTCCGACACCTGACCCCTGGCCCTCCCCTGTACACTAGCACAATACATGCACAGAGGCACGCATCGCAGTCATGTGATTCGCTAAAATTTAAATGACAAATACTGTACTTTAGAATTCCATGGTCACTCTCAATAAGGCCACCTTTGGGTGGTTGATAACCCAGGCTTATATGAGCTGTGCGCAATAGCCTGGAGACCAGGCTGTTTGATTTGACTGTGTGCTGACCATCTGTGGTCAGAGGGAGCTTGGGAGCAGACAGAAGACAGTGGAAGTGGAGGTGTTTGGGGTGAAGAAAACGGTGAGGACATCCCAGACACTTTACAGTGTTGGCACTTCTACTTCCTGTCTGACGGGTAAGAGGACATCACTGCTACTTCCTGTCTGATGGGTAAGAGGACATCACTGCTACTTCCTGTCTGATGGGTAAGAGGACATCATTGCTACTTCCTGTCTGATGGGTAAGAGGACATCATTGCTACTTCCTGTCTGATGGGTAAGAGGACATCATTGCTACTTCCTGTCTGATGGGTAAGAGGACATCATTGCTACTTCCTGTCTGATGGGTAAGAGGACATCATTGCTACTTCCTGTCTGATGGGTAAGAGGACATCATTGCTACTTCCTGTCTGATGGGTAAGAGGACATCACTGCTACTTCCTGTCTGATGGGTAAGAGGACATCACTGCTACTTCCTGTCTGACGGGTAAGAGGACATCACTGCTACTTCCTGTCTGATGGGTAAGAGGACATCACTGCTACTTCCTGTCTGATGGGTAAGAGGACATCACTGCTACTTCCTGTCTGACGGGTAAGAGGACATCACTTTTACAATCAAGCAAATTATATGGCTTATTTTTTACATCGGCTGTTGTCACAAAGTGCTTTTACACTAACCCGGCCTACAGCAGAGAAACCCGTGACATACAGGGCACTACTGCTCCTGCAATCTTTCTCCCTGTGTGATGTCATATCCTGTTCTTGTTTAGGCACCTGGCCAGCCCCAAATACACACAGGTACAGACACACACTATTAGGAATGTTCCCCTATTTACATGTGTGTGTTGTGTGTTGTGTGTCAGAGGTGAGAGGATAAGCCAGTGTTTGAGAAGAGGTGTCTGGTGTGGGAGATGACATGCAACACTTAAAGGTAACATATTAGTCTTTCCCTACACCCTGCTCTCACTTTCGACCCGTAATCTTAAACCACTAACCTGATGTGTTACAGGAGGAGTTGAAGGCGAGCCTCGTACCTGCGGCAGCACTATGCGCCATGATGGACTTCTTGCAGTTACTACAGAATGTTCACCCGCGAGGACTTCTCCCCCTTCGCTTCCCCCCGGGGAGCACCTTCATCACCTCACCTTGACCTTGAGGACACACACTGTGACTGTCTCAATAGTCTAGTAGTTTCCTCTCACAGGAACTTCAGTGAGGACAATACTATCCTGGTTAGCACTTGATCATCAAATATGTATGTTTGTATTTTGTGATTCTGTTTTTACTCTTTTTGTTTGTATGAGCTGCACTGAAACAAATTCCAATCAGCTATGTTGCTATGGCAATCGCAAGAGTTAGTTGTCAGCTGGTGTAAATATGTAATGTCTTGCATGTTTTCCATGCTTTATTTATCTTAAGGACTTTATGCTTGAGTGTGATAATTTCAGTAACTGCTACTTTGCTTTGGCTCTGTGATAACTCCATAAATCTGTAAGACCTAAGTTATATAAATGAAAGTAATGCTATTGTTTGGATAACTTTGCTGCCCTGATTTCCTAGGAATATTGTAATGTATACTCCCAACAAATATCAATCAATTAAATCGGACAGCTGGCAAAGATGTTCAATGATTCATCAGTTTACAGAACGCAAAGCATTTACTAACAATGAAATGTTTTTATTGTAACAAACAAATTTAACATAAAAAACATATTAACAAAACAAACTACCCCCGGGGGTAGTCCGGCACTCATTGCGTGTCGACAGACCTGGACAGTGAAACCATTTAAATCCTTGTTATCCCGATTTCCCGCCGTGTCTTCACTGAGCTTTTCAACATCTCCTTGTCCCATTCTGTAATCCCAACATCTTTCAAGCAGACCACCATTGTCCATGTTACTAAAAACTCAAAGGTAACCTGCCGAAACGACTATCGCCCTGTAGCACTCATCTATAACCATGAAATGCTTTGAAAGGCTGGTCATGGCACACATCAACACCATCAACCCAGCAACCTTGCACAGCTATTGAGGAGTGGGACAACATTCCACAGGCCACAATCAACAGCCTGCTCAACTCTACGTGAAGATGTGTGGCGGTGCATGAGGCAAATGGTCACACCAGATACTGACTGGTTTTCTGATCCACGCCCTTACCTTTAAAAAAAAAAAAAAAAAAGGTATCTGTGACCAACAAATGCATATCTGTATTCCCAGTCGTGTGAAATCCACTGATTTCCTTATATGAACTGTAACTCAGTAAACACTTTGAAATTGTTGCATGTTGCGTTTATATTTTTGTTCAGTGTACTGACACTCCAACACACATACACACGCTCGCATGCGTCATTTGTCCTGATCTTGTACACGTTCTGATTGTGCCCACATTCAGAAATATGTCTACGTGGTATTAAACTGTGTCTCATATCTGTCCACTCCGTCTGCATTGTGACCACATTTCCTGGTCCCTCCCTGTATGCAAACTATATATACAGAAATAGCTTGTTTACTTAAGTATTCACACCCCTGAGTCAATACATGTTAGAATCACCTTTGGCAGCGATTACAGCTATGTCTTTCTGAGTTTCTAAGAGCTTTGCACACCTGGATTGCACAATATTTGCACATTATTCATTTAAAAATTATTCAGTCAAGTTGTTTGTTGATCATTGCTAGACAGCCATTTTCAAGTCTTGCCATAGATTTTCAAGCTGATTTAAATCAAAACTGTAACTAGGCCACTCAGGAACATTCAATTTCATCTTGGTCAGCAACTCCAGTGTATATTCGGCCTTGTGTTTTAGGTTATTGTCCTGCTGAAAGGTGAATTTGTCTCCCAGTGTTTGTTGGAAAGCAGACAACCAGGTTTTTCTCTAGGATTTAGCCTATGCTTAGCTCTATTCTGTTTCTTTTTATCCTAAAAACCTGCCTAGTGCTTGCTGATGACAAGCATACCCATAACATGACGCAGCCACCACAATGCTTGAAAATATGAAGAGTGATACTCAGTGATGTGTAGTGCCTCAATGCAAACAGGATGCATGTTTTGAAATATGTTTTATTCTGTACAGGCTTCCTTCTTTTCACTTGGGTCATTTAGGTTAGTATTGTGTGTAGGCCAGTGACACAAATATCAATTTAATCCATTTTAAATTCAGGCTGTAACACAACAAAATGTGAAAAAAGTAAAGGGGTATGAATACTTTGAAGTGGGTAAACCAGTATGTAAACATTATTAAAGTGATTTAGACAGGTTTTTCTTCATGCTATGGTATGCACACATTTAGAGCTATATTTAGACAGAAAATTGCATTATTTTAAATAAATCTATTCACGTTTTCTATTCAATTTGTAAATATCATCATTCACAGCATGGTTTTGGTATGCGGCCCTCATCATCATATAAATAAAACACAGACCATATTTATGAAATAACTTTATTTCCAGTACAGACGTGTGTGCATATTCAGTTTAACTGTAGGCTGTACAAACAGTGATCACCTCCTCACCTAGACACAGAGAACACAGAGACAGGGAACACAGGTAGAACTAGGACAAGTATCACACTGTAGTACACACCATACACGTCTTTTTTTTAAGCCCCTTCTCTGTACATTTTTGTCTCACTCTGAAACGTGATTCCTCACTCTCAAGCACGCCATTCTTCTCAAGTCCTGTAGCTGAAGGAAATGTAGCGTTCAGGTTTCGGTGAGTTGTCTCCTTTCCATGGAGAGAAAAACAAGCAGAAGGGAGTTTCTCTCTTTCATCTCAGAACAATGGGACTCGTGATTGAGCTGAACTTGGGGAGTTTCGCAATGTTTGGACCGTCACACCCGGTGTTACAAACACCATCACCACCTTTTTGCCGTTCACCCAGAGTACCACAGCTTCCTGTCATGGGACTCGTGCCAACCAATCAGATACCAAGGAGCAAACAAAAAATAAATAAAAAATAAATAAATAAAAGAGAAATGGTAGGCTAGATAGATTTCCCCCCACCAGAGTGTGGACCAACGAAAAGAGGAACGGCTGGAAATGAGTGATGATGAAAGAGAAAACTTTTCATCACATTTCTGTTTGAAACGCACCCAGCATTCTGTTTGACCCAGGTCTGTAGAGCTGGGGTGTATTCAGTCACGTGAAATGTTCCAAACTTTGCAGATAGAAATATAATAGAGTAGGAGATCATGTTGACTCTATTTATCTGACAGACAATCACATCTGAACGTTCTGTAACGACGTCAACATGATCTCCTACTCTATCTGACAGACAATCACATCTGAACGTTCTGTAACGACGCACCCTCCTAAACAGTTCCTGGTGTTGTTGAAGTAGGTGACAGGTTATGTTCAGTTTCACGTCAATGTTGTTAATAATATTCACTTTATTTCTCCCAGGTTTCATGAAGGGTGTGGTTCACAAACTATCAAGTTGGACTTGTGGTTTTCAGTGCAGACTTGGTATTTTATTTATGGAAAAAATGTTTTAAGGACTGGGCTACATTTCTTTTCGGACCCCCAAAAAATATAGCTTCCTTCCTCCCCCTCCCAACCTCATGCTCTTGACTAAAATGAAAACTAAGCAGGGTTCACGCCAAGAGGAAAAGCTGTGATAACTACTGAAATGATCAAACCAAGTTAGTGTCTGCAACAATTGCTAGGGGGGAAAAAATATAAACACACACACACACACATACACACTTCCACTGCCAGTAGTCAAGGACTAACTACGGCCAGTGACAGACCTAAGAACACAGTTTCCTGCACATCCTGTCAGGGGTGAAGGAAGGCCACACCTTGGATGAGCCCCTGGGATGAGCCCCCTGGTTACACTCCCTGATTCTAACATCTACTGCATCCAAAACCAGTTTGGTCCATTTCATAGTGAGTTTATTTAAACCACCTTGCCCCGACTAGGGACTGTATCTCAATAGTCTAGAGATGTTTCCTCCTCACCCACTCTCCTACATGTCAATAGTCTATTACAGTCAGTGTAAGTGTGTGTCTGTGTGTGTGTATGTGTGTGTGAGAAAAATCGAATTGACCCTAGCGAACAGTGAGAAGTATGGCACCAGAGACAATCTCACACAACAGCCAAACAAAGAAACTGCCTTAGTCAAAAGACAAACTAAAAACGCTAAAAGCGACAGTTAAAATATGAAATTTAAGAGACTTCAGTGAAGTGAAACAAGTATCCATGATGCTTAGACATGTCTATGCAGGCAGGGTCTTCAGTGGAGATCACCGGTATCCATGATGCTTAGACATGTCTATGCAGGCAGGGTCTTCAGTGGAGATCACCGGTATCCATGATGCTTAGACATGTCTATGCAGGCAGGGTCTTCAGTGGAGATCACCAGTATCCATGATGCTTAGACATGTCTATGCAGGCAGGGTCTTCAGTGGAGATCACCAGTATCCATGATGCTTAGACATGTCTATGCAGGCAGGGTCTTCAGTGGAGATCACCAGTATCCATGATGCTTAGACATGTCTATGCAGGCAGGGTCTTCAGTGGAGATCACCAGTATCCATGATGCTTAGACATGTCTATGCAGGCAGGGTCTTCAGTGGAGATCACCAGTATCCATGATGCTTAGACATGTCTATGCAGGCAGGGTCTTCAGTGGAGATCGCCGGTCCTGCTCTGAAATAGGCTGGGGTAGATTTTGGTATCAGACCTGGTTCTGTTGGCATTCTGTTAGCCAGTGTCGAAGAGCTCCAACAGTCCACAAAATCATTACTTGAATGGCTAAGAGGACTCCCCTCCTCACTAGTTCTAGACTGTCTGGGACCAGATCTAGAACGTTCAGATCTTGACTATTGTGTTCTAGAACGTCCAAACCGAGACTGTTGTGTTCTAGAACGTCCACACCGCGACTTGTGTTCTAGACAGTCTTTTTTGTTTGAGTTTGTTAGTTGCCTGCTCTGCTTCCGTGGAAGTGGGTGTGGTCGAGTCTCAGACTAGTGTCTAATTCGCTCCGACTGTCTGTCTGTCTGAACCTCAGTCCTGCATTACAGCGCTGCCTGTATGAGCCTCTGTGGGGGGCAGCCTCCATCCCCTATATGAGCCTCTGTGGGGGGCAGCCTCCCTACTCTATATGAGCCTCTGTGGGGGGCAGCCTCCCTCCTCTATATGAGCCTCTGTGGGGGGCAGCCTCCCTACTCTATATGAGCCTCTGTGGGGGGCAGCCTCCCTCCTCTATATGAGCCTCTGTGGGGGGCGGCCTCCCTCCTCTATATGAGCCTCTGTGGGGGGCAGCCTCCCTCCTCTATATGAGCCTCTGTGGGGGGCAGCCTCCCTCCTCTATATGAGCCTCTGTGGGGGGCAGCCTCCCTACTCTATATGAGCCTCTGTGGGGGGCAGCCTCCCTACTCTATATGAGCCTCTGTGGGGGGCGGCCTCCCTCCTCTATATGAGCCTCTGTGGGGGGCAGCCTCCCTCCTCTATATGAGCCTCTGTGGGGGGCAGCCTCCCTCCTCTATATGAGCCTCTGTGGGGGGCAGCCTCCATCCCCTATATGACTCTGTGGGGGGCAGCCTCCCTCCTCTATATGAGCCTCTGTGGGGGGCAGCCTCCATCCCCTATATGAGCCTCTGTGGGGGGCAGCCTCCATCCCCTATATGAGCCTCTGTGGGGGGCGGCCTCCCTCCTCTATATGAGCCTCTGTGGGGGGCAGCCTCCCTACTCTATATGAGCCTCTGTGGGGGGCAGCCTCCCTACTCTATATGAGCCTCTGTGGGGGACAGCCTCCCTACTCTATATGAGCCTCTGTGGGGGGCAGCCTCCCTCCTCTATATGAGCCTCTGTGGGGGGCAGCCTCCATCACCTATATGACTCTCTGTGGGGGGCAGCCTCCCTCCTCTATATGACTCTCTGTGGGGGGCAGCCTCCCTCCTCTATATGAGCCTCTGTGGGGGGCAGCCTCCCTCCTCTATATGAGCCTCTGTGGGGGGCAGCCTCCATCACCTATATGACTCTCTGTGGGGGGCAGCCTCCCTCCTCTATATGACTCTCTGTGGGGGGCAGCCTCCCTCCTCTATATGAGCCTCTGTGGGGGGCAGCCTCCCTCCTCTATATGACTCTCTGTGGGGGGCAGCCTCCCTCCTCTATATGAGCCTCTGTGGGGGGCAGACTCCATCCCCTATATGACTCTCTGTGGGGGGCAGCCTCCCTCCTCTATATGACTCTCTGTGGGGGGCAGCCTCCATCCCCTATATGACTCTGTGGGGGGCAGACTCCATCCCCTATATGACTCTCTGTGGGGGGCAGCCTCCATCCCCTATATGACTCTGTGGGGGGCAGCCTCCATCCCCTATATGACTCTGTGGGGGGCAGACTCCATCCCCTATATGACTCTGTGGGGGGCAGCCTCCATCCCCTATATGATACTATGTGGGGGGCATTCTCCATCACCTATATGGCTCTCTGTGGGGGGCAGCCTCCATTCCCTATATGACTCTCTGTGGGGGGCAGCCTCCATCACCTATATGACTCTCTGTGGGGGGCAGCCTCCATCACCTATATGACTCTGTGGGGGGCAGCCTCCATCCCCTATATGACTCTCTGTGGGGGGCAGCCTCCATCCCCTATATGAGACTCTGTGGGGGGCAGCCTCCATCCCCTATATTACTCTCTGTGGGGGGCAGCCTCCATCCCCTATATGACTCTCTGTGGGGGGCAGCCTCCATCCCCTATATGACTCTCTGTGGGGGGCAGCCTCCATCCCCTATATGACTCTCTGTGGGGGGCAGCCTCCATCCCCTATATGACTCTCTGTGGGGGGCAGCCTCCATCCCCTATATGACTCTCTGTGGGGGGCAGCCTCCATCACCTATATGATACTATGTGGGGGGCAGCCTCCATCACCTATATGACTCTGTGGGGGGCAGCCTCCCTCCCCTATATGACTCTGTGGGGGGCAGCCTCCATCACCTATATGACTCTCTGTGGGGGGCAGCCTCCATCCCTTATATGACTCTGTGGGGGGCAGCCTCCATCACCTA
This sequence comes from Coregonus lavaretus, assembly GCF_964263955.1. Taxonomy (NCBI): domain Eukaryota; kingdom Metazoa; phylum Chordata; class Actinopteri; order Salmoniformes; family Salmonidae; genus Coregonus; species Coregonus lavaretus. The sequence continues at coordinate 4,527,854 of NC_139994.1, forward strand.
TATGACTCTCTGTGGGGGGCAGCCTCCATCACCTATATGACTCTCTGTGGGGGGCAGCCTCCATCCCCTATATGACTCTGTGGGGGGCAGCCTCCATCCCCTATATGACTCTCTGTGGGCGGCAGCCTCCATCCCCTATATGACTCTGTGGGGGGCAGCCTCCATCCCCTATATGACTCTCTGTGGGGGGCAGCCTCCATCCCCTATATGACTCTCTGTGGGGGGCAGCCTCCATCCCCTATATGACTCTGTGGGGGGCAGCCTCCATCCCCTATATGACTCTCTGTGGGGGGCAGCCTCCATCCCCTATATGACTCTGTGGGGGGCAGCCTCCATCCCCTATAGGACTCTGTGGGGGGCAGCCTCCATCCCCTATATGACTCTGTGGGGGGCAGCCTCCATCCCCTGGTACAATATAAAAATTAAAGAATAAACAAACAAAAACATGCCAAGTCTCCCGCTCTGTCCCCTCCCCTCCTCAGTAATAGTGTTTTCAATATGAAACAGTGGTCACACCCGCGTCAGATTCTAACATTAACATGGCTGCAGTTCAGTTCATTCTCTGTCCGTCTGCCTTACACATGGCAATCTGAACGACAGGGGAGAGGGAGGGATGGAAGGAGGGATGGAGGCTGCTCCCCTCCACACGGAGGGAGGAGTGTTGAGTGATGTCATCGCGCTCTCATCCTCTATCACTACTTCAAAACCAGGTGAATCCCCTCCCCCATTTGGTGGAGCCCCTCCCCCGTTTCATCTAGAGAGAGAGAGAGGGAAATAAGAGCTAGTGTTAGCATTGAGGCCAAACACACAACTAGAAAAGGAACGTTTGACCATAACAGAAATGTCTGACTATCAACATACCTTTGACTGTGCCGATGAGAAAGCAGCTCTCGTCAGGTAAGTTGTAAACCATCTGGGGGGGAATAACATTAAAACAAGGACTGTTAAGAAATCTATTTTAGAATTGAATCAGTAATGTTAGGGTTATACTGACACAGTATCAAATCATTAAAACGGGTAGACATGTCCACTAGCTGTGATGTGCAGTCTGGTTGGGGGAGTGTTTTGAATGGTGCACCCAGAACTTCCTGAGTAGGCAGACGGGGGAAGGGTTAGGGTGGGACACAGAGGCAGTATGTCAATTAAGTGCAAACACCTGATGGACAGATCACTGAAGGACAGAGAAAATCCACCTCTTCCTGGTCAAAGATAACATCCACACAGGAGGTGTGTGTTTGTACCTGGTCACTGAACAGTGTGTTTGTGTTTGTGTACCTGGTCACTGAACAGTGTGTTTGTGTGTGTGTGTGTGTGTGTACCTGGTCACTGAACAGTGTGTTTGTGTGTGTGTGTGTGTGTACCTGGTCACTGAACAGTGTGTGTGTGTGTGTGTGTACCTGGTCACTGAACTGTGTGTGTGTGTGTGTGTGTGTGTGTACCTGGTCACTGAACTGTGTGTGTACCTGGTCACTGAACTGTGTGTGTGTGTGTGTACCTGGTCACTCAGCAGTATGTGTATTCCTGAGGGTCCTTGCCGGTAGACCTGGTTGATCTGTCCCAGTGGAACGCTACACACACACGCCATCTTCCTGATCAACTCAGCCGCAGTCAGCTCTTCCAGGTACAGAGCATGGTACACTGCAGACACACACACACACACACAGGTTAAAACACAGACATGCTGACTCTTCTAGAATGGAGACATAGAGGTGTATACAGTAGAATGCAAATCAGAGTCCTCCCAGAGTCCTTCAGCTTTAGTTTCTATTTTCTTTTTTTAAAGCATTGACATTTATGTTTATACATGCGCTTTGCCCTTTTTCTGATGAACTATATGCAGTATATTTAAAAGTGGCAATCTGCATTTCAAACCCCGCCACTGTTTTGGTAAATAGCTGAGAAAAGGGGCTGGAGGAATTCAAGGATCCCTGAGATCAAAATGATAGTTTTAACCATGTTTTCAGGCTAAACAGTGTTTGCAAACATTCTGAGTAAAACAAGCGTATATTTTGATAAGGATTTAAAATTCGTAAAATGGATGTGAAAACTGCAGATTGGCCCTTTAAACATAAACACACACAAAACTACAAAGACACACACACCGTATAAATTAGGTGGGTCACCGCGCTCTCTGTTCTGGCTGTCACAGCATCTTTCCAGCAGGGGGCTATACACCTCACACTCCTGACACACATAGAGGGTCAACCTGGGACGCACCGACCTGCAGGAATACATATCAACTCAGCAAAAAAAGAAACGTCCCCTTTTTCAGGACCCTGTCTTTCAAACATCATTCGTAACTTTCCAAATAACTTCACAGATCTTCAGTGTAAAGGGTTTAAACACTGTTTCCCATGCTTGTTCAATGAACCATAAACAATTAATGAACATGCACCTGTGGAACGGTCGTTAAGACACTAACAGCTTACAGACGGTAGGCAATTAAGGTCACAGTTATGAAAACTTAGGACACTAAAGAGGCCTTTCTACTGACTCTGAAAAACACCAAAAGAAAGATGCCCAGGGTCCCTGCTCATCTGCGTGAACGTGCCTTAGGCATGCCGCAAGGAGGCATGAGGACTGCAGATGTGGCCAGGGCAATAAATTGCAATGTCCGTACTGTGAGACGCCTAAGACAGAGCTACAGGGAGACAGGACGGACAGCTGATCGTCCTCGCAGTGGCAGACCACGTGTAACAACACCTGCACAGGATCGGTACATCCGAACATCACACCTGCGGGACAGGTACAGGATAGCAACAACAACTGCCCAAGTTACACCAGGAACGCACAATCCCTCAGACTGTCCGCAATAGGCTGAGAGAGGCTGGACTGAGGGCTTATAGGCCTGTTGTAAGGCAGGTCCTCACCAGACATCACCGGCAACAACGTCGCCTATGGGCACAAACCCACCGTCGCTGGACCAGACAGGACTGGCAAAAAGTGCTCTTCACTGACGAGTCGCGGTTTTGTCTCACCAGGGGTGATGGTCGGATTTGCGTTTATCGTCGAAGGAATGAGCGTTACACCGAGGCCTGTACTCTGGAGTGGGATCGATTTGGAGGTGGAGGGTCCGTCATGGTCTGGGGCGGTGTGTCACAGCATCATCGGACTGCGCTTGTTGTCATTGCAGGCAATCTCAACGCTGTGTGTTACAGGGAAGACATCCTCCTCCCTCATGTGGTACCCTTCCTGCAGGCTCATCCTGACATGACCATCCAGCATGACAATGCCACCAGCCATACTGCTCGTTCTGTGCGTGATTTCCTGCAAGACAGGAATGTCAGTGTTCTGCCATGGCCAGCGAATGAGCCCGGATCTCAATCCCATTGAGCATGTCTGGGACCTGTTGGATCGGAGGGTGAGGGCTAGGGCCATTCCCCCCAGAAATGTCTGGGAGCTTGCAGGTGCCTTGGTGGAAGAGTGGGGTAACATCTCACAGCAAGAACTGGCAAATCTGAGTTACATGTTACATGTTAGAAACACACACACACTCCCATATCCTCTCACACCTTCTCTCTCTCTCTCACACACCCAGTCCCTCTCTCTCACACACCCAGTCCCTCTCTCTCACACCCAGTCCCTCTCTCTCACACACCCAGTCCCTCTCTCTCTCACACCCAGTCCCTCTCTCGCTCACACACCCAGTCCCTCTCTCGCTCACACACCCAGTCCCTCTCTCTCTCACACACCCAGTCCCTCTCTCTCACACACCCAGTCCCTCTCTCTCACACACCCAGTCCCTCTCTCTCACACACCCAGTCCCTCTCTCTCACACACCCAGTCCCTCTCTCTCACACACCCAGTCCCTCTCTCTCACACACCCAGTCCCTCTCTCTCACACACCCAGTCCCTCTCTCTCACACACCCAGTCCCTCTCTCTCACACACCCAGTCCCTCTCTCTCACACACACCCAGTCCCTCTCTCTCACACACACCCAGTCCCTCTCTCTCACACACCCAGTCCCTCTCTCTCACACACCCAGTCCCTCTCTCTCACACACCCAGTCCCTCTCTCTCTCACACACCCAGTCCCTCTCTCTCACACCCAGTCCCTCTCTCTCTCACACACCCAGTCCCTCTCTCTCACACACCCAGTCCCTCTCTCTCTCACACACCCAGTCCCTCTCTCTCTCACACACCCAGTGCCTCTCTCTCTCACACACCCAGTCCCTCTCTCTCTCACACACCCAGTCCCTCTCTCTCTCACACACCCAGTGCCTCTCTCTCTCACACACCCAGTCCCTCTCTCTCACACACCCAGTCCCTCTCTCTCACACACCCAGTCCCTCTCTCTCACACACCCAGTCCCTCTCTCTCTCACACCCAGTCTCTCTCTCTCACACACCCAGTGCCTCTCTCTCTCACACACCCAGTCCCTCTCTCTCTCACACACCCAGTGCCTCTCTCTCTCACACACCCAGTGCCTCTCTCTCACACACCCAGTCCCTCTCTCTCTCACACCCAGTCCCTCTCTCTCACACACCCAGTCCCTCTCTCTCACACACCCAGTGCCTCTCTCTCACACACCCAGTGCCTCTCTCTCACACACCCAGTGCCTCTCTCTCACACACCCAGTCCCTCTCTCACACACCCAGTCCCTCTCTCTCACACCCAGTGCCTCTCTCTCACACACCCAGTGCCTCTCTCTCACACACCCAGTGCCTCTCTCTCACACACCCAGTGCCTCTCTCTCACACACCCAGTGCCTCTCTCTCACACACCCAGTGCCTCTCTCTCACACACCCAGTGCCTCTCTCTCACACACCCAGTGCCTCTCTCTCACACACCCAGTGCCTCTCTCTCACACACCCAGTGCCTCTCTCTCTCACACACCCAGTGCCTCTCTCTCACACACCCAGTGCCTCTCTCTCACACACCCAGTCCCTCTCTCGCTCGCTCGCTCACACACACAAACACACTGTTTCACACACACACACACAGGCACCCCTCTCTCTCTCTCACACACACATCAGGTTTTAATGTCACATGCACAAGTACAGTGAAATGCCTTGCAGCTCTAACCCCAACAATGCAGTAATGAATAACAACATAATACTAGAAAAAACACAGGAGAAATAAGAATAGGAAATATGAACACAATAAGTTAGTTAGAAAGCATTCTATACAGGGTCAGTTCCAGTACCATATATACAATGTGCAGGGATACTGGAGTGATGGAGGTATATACAGTGCATCAGGAAAGTATTCAGACCCCTTGACTTTTTCCACATTTTGTTACGTTACAGCCTTATTCTAAAATGGATAAAAAATATAAAAAATCCTCAGAAATCTACACACAATACCCCATAATGACTAAGCGAAAACAGGTTTTTAGAAATGTTTGCTAATTTATTAAAAATAAAAAACATAAATATTCAGGACAGACCAGAACTCACACACACACCCCTCTCTCACAAACACATCTCCCTCCCTCCCTCCCACACACACTCCCTCTCACACCCGACCCCCTCCTTCTCACACCCCCTCACAACCCCCCCCCCCCCACACACCCCTCCCTCTCTCACAAACACACCCCCTCCCTCCCCCACACACTGACCCTCTCTCTCCCACACACCCCCCTCTCACCCCTACCTGGATGTTAGTGTGTTGAAGAGTCTGATCCCATCAGCAGCTCCACAGATCTGAACCAGGTCGTCCCGGGTCAACTTCAATAAGTCAAAACCTACACAACACAACAGGTTGGCTTTAATAACTCTCAACCTACACAACAGGTTGGCTTTAATAACTCTCAACCTACACAACAGGTTGGCTTTAATAACTCTCGACCCGCACAACATTTACATTTACATTTTAGTCATTTAGCAGACGCTCTTATCCAGAGCGACTTTACAGTTAGTGAGTGCATACATTTTTTGATACTGGTCCCCTGTGGGAATCGAACCCACAACCCTGGCGTTGCAAGCACCATGTTCTACCAAATGAGCTACACGGGGCCCCAACAGGTTGGCTTTAATAACTCTCGACCTACACAACAGGTTGGCTTTAATGACTCTCAAGCTACACAACAGGTTGGTTTAATGACTCTCAAGCTACACAACAGGTTGGTTTAATGACTCTCAAGCTACACTAGGGACCAGGGAAAGAGTGGGTACCTGAGAAGTGGGAGAAGAGTCGTGCGTAGGTGTTGAAGCGGTTTTTGACAAGCCACTTCTGAGTCTCCTGGATGGTAGCTGTAGGACTGAGTTGCTGGAGAGAGCGAGAGAGAGGAGAGAGAGGGGAGAGGGGAGAGAGGAGAGAGAGGAGAGAGGGGAGAGAAGAGAGAGAGGAGAGGGAGGAGAGAGGGGAGAGAGGAGAGAGGAGAGAGAGGGGAGAGAGGGGAGAGAGGAGAGGAGAGAGAGAGCGAGAGGGGAGAGGGGAGAGAGGGGAGAGAGGGGAGAGAGGGAGCGAGACAGAAGAAAGGGAGTGTGTGTGTTATCCAATCCAAACTGAAGGCAGGTGTTGAATGAGAAGTCTTTACAGGATTTGAGACACGTCCATGAGAGAGAGAGCGGTGTATACTGACCTCTGTGACGACTTGGCTGACAGGGTCTGCCTGGTGATTGGGCGACGAGGAGCCACTGGAATACAACAGTCACAGTCAGCATTATCTCACTATGTCCACACAGACACACACACACACACACACACCTGTCGGGTACGGAGGAGGCAGTGTACGTGGAGAGAGGTGTGGAGGAGAAGGAGGGGCCAGCTGTCTGGGGAGAGCTGACGTAGGCATCAGGCCACGGAGAACACTGACCAGAGAGAAGAGAGAGATGTCACTATAACACACACACTACAATAACACTATTAAACATTACTGTCACCACTTACTAAGCAGGGTTTCCATGAATGAAAATGTGGAACCGGACATTTGACCGGCAGCATTTTAAATTTACCGGACATTTGAGAAATACGTTGGGTGCGTAACCTGATTAGGGCGTCCACCCACGATGCTCACAATGACAGAAATCACATTTAGATTATGGTAATTTCATATTAACAGCACAGGCAAGTCGAGGATGCAACGACGTGCGTCCTTCCCGCACTTTGAAGATGTTAGAATAACAGTCCAAAATGTCCTTCTCCTCAGCCAACGAGACGAGTAACGAACAGCACAATCACTAGCCTATGCACAGGCCCTTGAGTTGGGGGGGGAAGCACATTCTTCACCATAAAAACGCACCATTATGAAAAAGCATTCCATGCATCATGGCACTTGCAGACATATTGTAAGACGGCCTCCTATTTATAATATGATGAGTAGATCGGATAGTCATCATTTAGGCTAATAATATAACTCAATCACTGGTAGCAAAAACATGTCTGAGCGTGTGCAGTGTAGAAGCCTGGGCGATAGGCTATATCAGATACGTTTCTTCTTTATTTTATTAACACATTACATGCAATTCTACTCCACTTCATATGACTGGAGACGTTCGCGGAATCATTTTTAATACAACAAATGACAGGGTAGCCTACTCTGCTGATACTGACATAACGGATCAATCAAAACAACGTTGTCCATATAATAGGGCTAGGAGAAGGGGAGACACAGATAGAATATGACCTCCATCTAAACTGGAGGAGGAAATGATTGTCCAAAAACAAACTTTTAAAATGGCACTGACCCAACAGTGATAAAAGAGTGAATATGCGCAGTGTGCACTCACTCTTCTGGTGCCAATAACGGGGCGGCAGGTAGCTTAGTGGTTAAAGAGCGTTGTGCCAGTAACCGAAAGGTCGCTGGTTCTAATCCCTGAGCCGACTAGGTGAAAAATCTGTCGATGTGCCCTTGAGAAAGGCACTTAACCGTAATTGCTCCTGTAAGTTGGTCTGGATAAGAGCGTCTGCTAAATGACTAAAAATAATAATAATAATGAAAGAAAAACAACAAATATATATATAAAAAATATATAATGAATCATAAATAAATAAAATAAGATACTGTTGTTCGCTCAACTAAAAGACTGATTAGTCGTTTCATTGTCTTCTCTTTACAGCAGCAGCCATTTGCTTTTCGAACAATGTTTTCCTGCGATTTCATTTTGAAATATTGTGATATGCCTGGCTGGGCCGCTAAACTTTTCACTGACGGTCGCAACTCAACAATCATCTATTTGGTATTTGCCGCGCGCTGCCTTTCCTTCCGACCGTAGGAAATGTGATTTACAACAACCAACATTCCAATATTTTTACAGAAGCTAATGATCCTGGGGCCAAATCAGGCTTCAGTAACCTATTTTGAATGATTTTATTTATTTCTGTATAGACAGAAGTAGGCTAATTAGGCTATATCATTTTGACAATTTAATTCAACTTACTTATGGACGCGTCGGATATCAGCCTATGTCAATCTACTATCTCCCATAGTAGGAAAGTGTGAGAGAAAAAGTACATATTTACCTTGTTTGATATTAATAGTTAATTATATACTTAACAAATAGTAAGACATCTCTGTTCTACATTTTACATTTTAGTCATTTAGCAGACGCTCTTATCCAGAGCGACTTACAGTTAGTGAGTGCATAAATTTTTCATACTGGCCCCCCCGTGGGAATCGAACCCGCAAGCGCCATGCTCTACCAACCGAGCTACAGGGAGGCTACTAATGCTGTGATTTTGTAAAGGGAAGGTCTCCACTCCAGCTAATCTGGGCGTGTGGTCACTAGAGATAGCTTGAGCTGACAATTGATTGATGATGGCTACAGCCTGCATTCCATAGACAAGATGTGGTGTGACCGAGATACAGATAGCCAGGAGGAGTAGAACAAACATTTCATTGTTTGTTCTCATCCTTGCATCTGGGAAACTTAGCCTGGAGGGGTAAAATACCACCCTGTGTAGATAACCACCAGATGAACCAAAGGTGGCTTATGATGCCCCCGATCTGCATGGGAGGGGTGGAACCAGCCATGACTAAGCATTTTTAGGTCTGCTATATAAAGACCCGGTATTCTCTGTACGAGTTTAAGCTCTCGGCAACACACACTTCAGAGTGTGCGGTCGACCAGCTTCATTATTGCAATAATTAAATTGATATGAAATAAAGATGATTGTTTGAAGAAATGACAAAGTCTATCTCACTTGATTAGAATATTCCACGACAAAAATTAACCTATTCTATTGGTCAGCTTGTCAAGAAAGAAATAGCCCAAACAGAATCTGGTACAGTTGTGGGGTGTAAGATCCCATTAAGCCTAGACTACATTTAAAAAAAAGTAATGAATCGGAAGCAACAGATCAGAATGTTTAGCTCTAAATGTTGACAAACTATTATTTCTTAACATTATTAGCGCAGCAATGCTCACAAGGCAGTAGGCTACATGCGAATGTGGGTGTGGCTACCGGACAATGACAGGAAGATGAAAAGCATAGCCTCCTGTAGCTCAGTTGGTAGAGCATGGCGCTTGCAACGCCAGTGTTGTGGGTTCGTTTCCCACTGGGGGCCAGTATGAAAAAAAAAATATGTATGCACTCACTAACTGTAAGTCGCTCTGGATAAGAGCGTCTGCTAAATGACTAAAATGTAAATGTAAATAGGCTACTTGTTTCAATGGCATATGGAAGTCATTATAAAATAATTGCCTCCACGGATATGGTCGGATTTTGCCTAAGCTACTTTGAAGCAAGGTAAGATATGCCTCATAATATGTAGTAAAACGTTCAGGTTTCAAACAATTAAGTAGCTAAATGTATATGTTTTCAAAATTCACACTACTTATAGCTCATTGCAAAGTGGTGTGACGTGCTGATGAAGCCTGCCTTCCATTGCCTATGCATTTGAATGGCGAATGGGAAGCGCGCTTCAATTACCAGTTGAGAAATAAAAATAGTTGCTATTTTTAATGTTGGCCAAATAACTATTTTTAACATCTAGAATTGTTGCGCAATGATTGGGTTTATAAAAAGGTCTGTCTGCCCAGTTTTCCACTCCAAAGCGGTCTATGCTCTGCACGCGTGGTGACAAGCACATAACCAATATATACCCGCGCCAAATTTAATTCCACTAAATTATGCAAATTAACCTATAGACTGTATTTAATCAAATGAATTTCCATCGACTGGTATTTCCATCAATGAACAGGCTAAAAAGCATAATTTCGCTATGGGATCTTTCTTCTTGTCCCGGACAATTGGCCGGCGGGCAAATTTATTTATTGGCTTTTCAATTATTATTATTTGGCCAAAAGCCAGCTATTACCGGCTAACGGAAACCCTGTTACCAAGCAACATACACCTCTACATATTCACTGCCTTGACAGGAATGGAGGATGGAGAGAATACATAACATAAAGGATGCTTACACTGCCTCTCTTGGCCAGCGAGTCCCCACAGTCAGCCGGCAGCGTCCTCTTGCTGGACTTCTTCAGCTCATAGTCTCCCGCCTCCTCTACGATAGGCTCCAGCCTCAACTAGACACACAGAAACACACTCTGACCTCTGACCCCGTACACTTGACTCCTGATAAGTGCCAACTCTGTTTAAGTGCTCTATAGTTTTCCAGTCCCGATTAACACCCTGGATGGACTAACCTCTGATAGGATGGTTGTGTTGTAGGAGGATTGGTACTTCTCCTTCTCCTGAGATGTTCGTTTCTCCATCTTCTCTCTGTCAGTCTTCTGTTTCCTGTCGGCCCCCTTTGGCTGGGAGAAGGAAGGAGAGCGAGAGAGAGAGAGAGAGAGAGAGAGAGAGGAATAAGGGTGTAGGCATGTGATCGGACTCAGTGTGATGTCTGTGTTCAGAGAATGTATGCGTGTTTGTACCTTGAAGACTTTGATTTGGCAGGAGGCAGAGTGGAGGTGTTCAGTGTACTCTCCGCTGTCGCCCTGTCTGAAAGTGTCGATCTGGATCCTGAAGGGAACTCCCTTCTCCCCTCCATGCTTCCTAGGGGTGAACTCTGTACTGATGCAGTGGACCTGCACGCACACACGCACGTACACACACACACACACACACACACACACGAGGAGGGTTAGGTTGAAAGATGGAGAGAATAGAGAGAGAGAGGAGACTGAGTCAACAGGGAAAGAGTCAACGGGGAAAGAGTCAACGGGGAAAGAGTCAACGGGGAAAGAGTCCACGGGGAAAGAGTCCACGGGGAAAGAGTCAACGGGGAAAGAGTCCACGGGGAAAGAGTCAACGGGGAAAGAGTCAACAGGGAAAGAGTCAACGGGGTAATATGTTACCTGCACAAACACAGAGGCTCTCTTGTTGAGGTCCCAGAGGAACTCGGCAGCGTTGAGCTGGGAGGGGTTGGCCTTGGCTTCCATGATACCCACTGACAAGGGGATGTCTACACACACAGACATAGACAGGCGTTACATACAGATACTGACAGGGACACACACACACACACACTTGTGTGTTCTTACCGATGTCTAGGAGACGGTCTCCAGGGCGATTCCACTTCCACCCCTCCAGCTGCTGGTGCTCTGTGTACTGGAGTCTCCTGTCATGGAACACCACCCTAACGATGCTCTACACACACACACACACACACACACACACACACACACGCAGACGCACACACACACACACACACACACACACACATATGAAACACCACCCTCACAATGCTCTAAAAACGACCGGAACAACCATAACACAACCACAAAGAAACCATGAGACACAGACCGACAGGCTGAACACGCTGACAGGCTGAACACGCTGACAGGCTGAACACGCTGACAGGCTGAACACGCTGACAGACAGACAGGCTGAACACGCAGACAGACAGACAGGCTGAACATGCTGACAGACAGACAGGCTGAACACGCTGACAGACAGACAGGCTGAACACGCTGACAGGCTGAACACGCTGACAGACAGACAGGCTGAACACGCTGACAGGCTGAACACGCTGACAGGCTGAACACGCTGACAGACAGACAGGCTGAACACGCAGACAGACAGACAGGCTGAACACGCAGACAGACAGACAGGCTGAACATGCTGACAGACAGACAGGCTGAACACGCTGACAGGCTGAACACGCTGACAGACAGACAGGCTGAACACGCTGACAGACAGGCTGAACACGCTGACAGACAGGCTGAACACGCTGACAGACAGGCTGAACACGCTGACAGACAGGCTGAACACGCTGACAGACAGACAGGCTGAACACGCTGACAGGCTGAACACGCTGACAGACAGACAGGCTGAACACGCTGACAGACAGACAGGCTGAACACGCTGACAGACAGACAGGCTGAACACGCAGACAGACAGGCTGAACACGCAGACAGACAGGCTGAACACGCAGACAGACAGGCTGAACACGCAGACAGACAGACAGGCTGAACACGCAGACAGACAGACAGGCTGAACACGCAGACAGACAGACAGGCTGAACACGCAGACAGACAGACAGGCTGAACACGCAGACAGACAGACAGACAGACAGGCTGAACACGCAGACAGACAGAGAGGCTGAACAAGCAGACAGACAGGCTGAACACGCAGACAGACAGACAGACAGGCTGAACACGCTGACTGACAGGCTGAACACGCAGACAGACAGACAGGCTGAACACGCAGACAGACAGACAGGCTGAACACGCACAGACAGACAGGCTGAACACGCAGACAGACAGACAGGCTGAACACGCAGACAGACAGACAGGCTGAACACGCAGACAGACAGACAGGCTGAACACGCTGACAGACAGACAGGCTGAACACGCAGACAGACAGACAGGCTGAACACGCTGACAGGCTGAACACGCTGACAGACACAGGCTGAACACGCTGACAGACAGACAGGCTGAACACGTTGACAGACAGACAGGCTGAACACGCAGACAGACATACAGGCTGAACACGCAGACAGACAGACAGGCTGAACACGCAGACAGACAGGCTGAACAGACAGACAGACAGGCTGAATACGCTGACAGACAGGCTGAATACGCTGACAGACAGACAGGCTGAACACGCTGACAGGCTGAACACGCTGACAGACAGACAGGCTGACAGACAGACAGGCAGGCTGAACACGCAGACAGACAGACTGAACATGCAGACAGACAGACAGGCTGAACACGCAGACAGACAGACAGACAGGCTGAACACGCAGACAGACAGACAGGCTGAACACGCAGACAGACAGACAGGCTGAACACGCAGACAGACAGACAGGCTGAACACGCTGACAGACAGAGAGGCTGAACAAGCAGACAGACAGACAGGCTGAACACGCTGAACACGCTGACTGACAGGCTGAACACGCTGACAGACAGGCTGAACACGCAGACAGACAGACAGGCTGAACACGCAGACAGACAGACAGGCTGAACACACAGACAGACAGACAGGCTGAACACGCAGACAGACAGACAGGCTGAACACGCTGACAGGCTGAACACGCTGACAGACACAGGCTGAACACGCTGACAGACAGACAGGCTGAACACGCTGACAGACAGACAGGCTGAACACGCAGACAGACATACAGGCTGAATACGCTGACAGGCAGACAGGCTGAACACGCTGACAGGCTGAACACGCTGACAGACAGACAGGCTGACAGACAGACAGGCAGGCTGAACACGCAGACAGACAGACAGGCTGAACACGCAGACAGACAGACAGACAGGCTGAACACGCAGACAGACAGACAGGCTGAACACGCAGACAGACAGACAGACAGGCTGAACACGCTGACAGACAGACAGGCTGAACACGCAGACAGACAGACAGGCTGAACACGCAGACAGAGACAGGCTGAACACGCAGACAGAGACAGGCTGAACACGCAGACAGACAGACAGGCTGAACACGCAGACAGACAGACAGGCTGAACATGCTGACAGACAGACAGGCTGAACACGCTGACAGACAGGCTGAACATGCTGACAGACAGACAGGCTGAACATGCAGACAGACAGACAGGCTGAACACGCAGACAGAGACAGGCTGAACACGCTGACAGACAGGCTGAACACGCAGACAGACAGACAGGCTGAACATGCTGACAGACAGACAGGCTGAACACGCTGACAGACAGGCTGAACATGCTGACAGACAGACAGGCTGAACATGCAGACAGACAGACAGACAGGCTGAACACGCTGACAGACAGACAGGCTGAACACGCTGACAGACAGACAGGCTGAACACGCTGACAGACAGACAGGCTGAACACGCTGACAGACAGACAGGCTGAACACGCTGACAGACAGACAGGCTGAACATGCTGACAGACAGACAGGCTGAACACGCTGACAGACAGACAGGCTGAACATGCTGACCTTGACACTCCTGTTGTTTATCTCTGCTAACTCCAGCTTTCTGTTGTCCAGCATACGGATCTCATAAGACTGGCCTGAGAGACAGAAGGGAAGGAAAGCGAGAGAGAAAGGGAGGGAGGGAGAGAGAGTGGGAGTAAAGAGGGGGACGTCTGAGTGATTGAGTATCTCTGCTGTTTGAAAACATACAACATCCCTTCTTGCTGTTGGGAGAGCGCTACTAAGCATTACAGTATGTGAGTGTGTGCAGAGCATTGTTAAGGTGGTGTTCCATGACAGGACTAAGTCACCTTGGTTTAGGTAGGTGAGTGTCTCGTCGTGCAGTTTGACAGCAGGGGAGGTGGCAGCACAGAGAACATACTGGAAGGGAGGGTTGGGACTGCAGCTCTCACTGTCTGAAGGAAGACTGGAGTCCTCCTGTTTAAAAATGGGTAGGGCCAGCACATCACTGGAGAGAGAGAGAGAGGAAGAGAGAGAGGAAGAGAGAGAGGGGAAGAGAGAGAGAGAGAGGAAGAGAGAGAGGGGAAGAGAGAGAGAGGAAGAGAGAGAGGAAGAGAAAAGTGTTAGGGTGAGGAAGACGGAGTAGCCCTGTTGAAACAGTAACAGTACACACACACACACACTTGGCAGCAGCTCCAGACAGACAACCTGTCCTCAGCTCACCCCAACAGACCCAAGCACTAGCAGTTGAGGCAGAAGTGTGTCTACATGCCAAGGAATGCAGTCATGCTACCAGGAACAGCTCAGGTTTATTGAGTTGGCAGTCTGAAGACAAAGTTCATAAAATGCTCTAAGCCAAGTCAATCTGTAGAATACTTCCTTGGATAGGTGAAAGGGTTCCACGACCGTTCTTGGATAGCTTCCACCAATCCAGTGATCAGATCAGTGAAAGGGGGAAGAAAATATGGGAGGGAAATAAATCATTTTAGAACTATAGGAACATGACCACCTCATTGACACAGCAGCTTCGGACAGTGCTATATTCTCCCTGTCCCACCCTGTATGGCATGCCAGTCACAGAGCCGCTGCCCCACTCTGCACTCGTACCAAGGAAACTGTAGCAGGGGTGTATTCATTACGCCGATTCTGTTGCAAAACGTTGTTGCAACAGAAACTGTTTACTCCAAAAGCTATTAAGTTCCATTTTGTTCTTAAAAACGGAAGTTGAGGTTCAGTCGTGTCTCACAAAAAAAAAAAAAGAGGCTGGAAGAAGTTGGAAGGAACCCCGCGGACTTCACTCCACTTTAGAGGACAGAATAATCAATAATTTATAGATGTGCAGCTTGTGCCAAAACACTTCGCAGACTGTTCAGATTATTGGAATGGCAACGCGTGGAAACCATTAAATTAAAATGAACTACAACTTCCGTTTAAGAACCCAACAGCTTTTACGTCACGTTGAAGAGCATTCGGAGTAAACGGTTTCCCGTGCAGAAAGTCTTGCAACAGAATCGGCATAATGAATACACCCCTGCTTCCTGACACACGAGGAGCCAGCTCCACTGGCAAACTGAGACATTCTGTTCTTACTGAGCATCACAGCTGCTCTCTAAACATGGAGACACACTCACACAGACAGGATCTTGATAAGACAGCGGACAGTCCTGGGAACTCTTACCACAGAAACACAACATCCCTGATACAAACATCTGTGAGGAAGACACACACACACATTCTTACACTTAGGGAGCTGTTGCGGTGACTGTGAGGGTGGTGTTTCATAACTGTGTGTCTGTTACTGACAGATCCTCCACCACGGAACAGACTGGTACAAACTCCCCATAGCATCCGATCCCATTGCTGCCATAGCAACCCCACAGTTCCACCACGATGTCATCACTCCGAGATGTGCCGTGCCACTGAGCCACCCAGAGAGACGGTCATTGCTAGAAGGGATCCAGCTTTTGTCAAATTAACAGCAGGTTTGACTTTTCATAGCAGGTTAGGAGAATTAACGTAGCGGGTTAGGAGAATTAACGTAGCGGGTTAGGGGAATTAACGTAGCGGGTTAGGGGAATTAGGTTAAGCTGGATGCCTTCTAGCAATGTCCCAGAGAGAGGGGGAGAGCTTATCTCCGCTCCCCCCCTGGGCTGTGCTTAAGGTTTAGGAAGTTTATGTACCCTACATTCTGCTGATGCACCCTTTATGTGTCTGGTAGGGTATTAAAGCCCTCTGTCTCCACAGCAACCTGTTGTGAGACCCCCCCCCCCATCCCAACACACTCCAAAACAAAGAACACACCACACACTGACACAATACCACACAGAGGGGATGGGATACCACATACATGACTGTAATTCCTCTGGCTACAGCATGTGTGTGTGTATCGCGTGCATCCCAGCCAGGGTTTAGGAGAACGAGAGAGTTCAAAGCGTTTGTACCTTCCATCTCCTGTTCAGACACACTGATATATAACTAGTTGTTTATGCATTGTACATCAGGCAGTCTCTCTAACCTCATACTGTACGCGCCAGCCCCCAGCTCCTGCCCGATGCCCGACAGACTGGCATCGAAGTCGTGTACCAGCCCCGACTCGATGGTGGCATCGTCCATCTTCAGCACCCAGGCCATGACCCCCAGCTCCTTCTCCTCCGCCTCTAGCCGAAGGGCCGCCAGCTTGCCTCCGGGGAAGGGACCGCAGCTAGCAGGCCAATAAACCAACTGCTGGTGGTCTGGAGACGATGAGGAGAAAGTTATCTAGCTAAGGTAGCTAGCTAGTTGTTGTTGTGTTAGCCACTACTGGCTAAATAACTGTAAGCTACTGGTGGTTGGCTAAGAAGCTAGTTAGCTACAATAGCTAGTTAGCTAAAAGCGGCTAACTGAAGATTGAATAAAAATGCGAATTGATAGCGCGCCACACCAGCCCGATATCTTGCCATAATATGGCTGCAAGTGAAAGTAGCAATCTGGATTGTTATGAAGCCAACAACCAGACTAGCTAGCTACGTAAAGTTAGCAGGCTAAGCTAACAACAGAATCCACAACCATTACGACTCGTTGAATAACAGCATGCTAAATAACCTTTTGCTCAAAAGTTAGCTAGCTAAACCCTCCACCACTAATAACTAGCTACCTAGCTAACTGAGACACACTCTTCACGCCATTTCGATACAAAGTGATTTCCGTAGCAGGTTAGGAGAGCATTTTCGCTAACCCTAACCCCTTTTCCTAACCTTAACCTCAGTCTCAGTCTCGCTTGTTTACCGCTGCACTAGAGTCGGACAGGCTTCCTGTGTACATTTAGACATGGCAGAGCAGGCGCGTGATATGGCTCGAAAACGTAATTCAATCCAGGGATGAGAAATGCATTGTACTTCGAATTGTGTCATTATCCCAACTGTTAGACCGAGAATGGTGGCAGGTGGCCTTGTGGTTAAGAGCGTTGGGTAAGTAACCGAAAGGTCATTGCTTTGAATCTGCGAGCCGGCTAGATGGAATATATGTCTGTGCCCTTGGCATCTGCTAAATGCCATAAATGTAAATGCAATATGCAGAAATCACTCAGTTTCCTGGTTGCTAAAATTCTAATAGTTCACAGAATTTCAGTTTGTGTGACAAAACAAGCAGTAATTGTGTCGAGAATCATTGTACCATCTAAACCGCTGTGAAATACACTCAGTGGCACCGTTCACGAAAATAGTTCACTCCTACATACAGTGAGTCACGTGGCCGTGGCTTGCTATATAAAGCAGGCATTCAGTTACTGTTCGATTGAATGTTAGATTGGGTAAAACGAGTGACCTAAAAGACTGAGCATGGTATGATCGTCGATGCCAGGCGTGCCGGTTCAAGTATCTCAGAAACGGTCGGCCTCCTGGGCTTTTCACGCATGACAGTGTCTAGGGTTTACCGAGAATGGTGCGACAAACAAAAAAACATCCAGTCAGTGGCAGTCCTATGAGTCAAAACAGCTCCTTACTGAGAGGTCGAAGGAGAATGGCAAGAATCGTGCAAGCTTCCAGGAGGGCCACAAACAAGCAAATAACGGCACAGTACACCAATGCTGTGCTGAACAGCATCTTGGAACACACACCTCGTCCGTCCTTGAAACGGATGGGCTATTGCAGCAGACGACCACACCGGGTTCCACTCCTACCTGCTAAAAACAAGAAGTGGCTCCAGTGGGCACGCAATCACCAACACGGGCCAATTGAGGAGTGGAAAAACATTGCCTGGTCTGAAGAATCCCGGTTCCTGTTGAGTCATGCTTATGGCAGAGTCAGGATTTGGCATAAGCAGCATGAGTCCATGGCTCCATCCTGCCTGGTATCAACAGTACAGGCTGGTGGCGGTGGTGTAATATTTTCCTGGCACACGTTAGGTCCTTTGATACCAATTAAGCAACGTGTCCATGCCCCAAATAATTCAGGCTGTTTCGTGATGCAAAGGGGGGTTCGACCGGTACTAGATGGGTGTACCTAATAAACTGTTGAAGCTGGTGTACAAGACGCAAAAGCGAAACTTAAGCACGGGAAGCATATAAATAGCGCACATAGAACAGATCTACTGCTTCTTAGACTTACTTTCAATGAGAATGACAGATCTATTACTCACATTTCTATGTGCATTTGGTTGGGTCACCCAAAAAGTTATATTGCAGATTTAAGTAAACTGCTGTTTTTAACTTCATGCTAGCTAACAGTAGACATTATTGAATGGCACGTCGCATTGAACAACAATGGAGCTGATTGAAATGGCTGCTGTGGCTTCTGCTACCTAGCATGAGGACGAAAAGGGCAGATTTCCGGAGAACTAACAGTTGTTCTATCTTCTCGGTGTAAGAGTTGGGATAATGGGACAATTCGGAGTACAACGGATTTCTCATCCCTGGATTGAGGTACGTTTTCCGAGCCATATCTCGCGCAGGCTCTGCTTTTAATCTACATGGGAGGCTGTCCGACCCTAGTGCAGCTGTAAGCAAGCGGGTCGGATCTGCTGGCTACTCCTACATCTGCTGGCTACTAATAAATATGCTGGCTACTACTAAATATGCTGGCTACTCTTAAATATGCTACGAAAAAGTCACTAAAGTATCGAAGTTCCGTGAAAATAGTGTTTCCCCTAGCTAACTAGCGCGAGTTAGCTCACTTGCAGTCCTCAAAAGTAAATTTAGCTGGCGACATGGCACATCGTCGCATTCCGAGCCCAGCCAAAGCTAGCTAGCAACATTACGTAAATGCAGGGAGGATGTTGTTGAGTCCACACACGCAATGTCCGTCTAACTAGTGAGCTAGCATTAGCAGTCTAGTAGCATTAGCAAACTTCACTTGCTTTTGATTCACGGATGTTTGGAATCCTCCTATGAGAAGCTCGCAGCCAGCGCTTCCTGTGCCCTCCGAAACCTCTCTTTTTTCATCGCGGACTCGTGTGACCAGGGCTACAGTTCCCGGCCAGTTAAATAAGACTCTTTAACGATCAGCACAGTGGCGGTTAACACATATGCAGGCAGCACGAACATGGCTTCTCATCAGACTGTGCCCTCGCAAAACCTCGCCGACTGTCGCCAGCCGCAGGGGGAGATGCCACGGCGTCGCGGGACCAATCAGAAAGCCGCTCTGTTGCCAAGCGCACCCAGCTCAGCCAATGGACTCCCTCAGAGCTTTTGTCAACCGCTTCTACGTTATAACGCGGATGTGACCCGTTCGTAGCATGCACAAGCACCCTATCACATAGAGACATACTCACAATACACAAACGCATAATTCAACCGAGACATCAATCAGAAAATACTCGGCCAGTACAGACTAGCAGGCTCACAGGCTTGCACCCACCCCTCTTTCCAGAGAACAGTGTGTTCCTATTGTAGAAAAGAGAGGGGTGGATAGATGCGTGTTGAACCAAAGAGCAACAGCCAGATGTGAAGACGGATGTATTTAGTGGGAATGATTGTAGAGTGCGTGTGATTTAGGATGGACACAGAGGCTCTTTAGGACACTTACACTAACCCTTCTGTGTCTGGATGTTAAGCTGCCAGATGTCAGTGTGCATTTATAGAGAACACAAATTACAGTCAAATCTTCAATCGACTACCGACCCTTATCATTTTCAGTTGATAATGTCACATATTAACCCGAGCATCGGACACTGCTATGAACTTTTGCCACCAACATTGTTTCATTACAATATCCCATAGCCTCACATACGACAATTGTACATTATCAAAATAGACAAGAGAATTCCATGAAGTTTGAGAGGAAATGTGAAAGGGTCCCGGGGACAACACACCCGAGAGCCTGATCCACATTATTGGGCTGACCTGAACCCTTCTCTGCTGGCTCGGGGTATTTTCTCTGAAGATGTCCTTTCCAGCACATTTCCACTGTGGTGGATGCATAACCAGGCAGAGCAACCCAGAACAGTTTTGTTGTGGCCCTATGGTGTGAATCAGCCTTATGTGTACGACCCTACCTTACACAGAAAGCGGCACAGGTCCTAATCCAGGCACTTGTCATCTCCCGTCTGGATTACTGCAACTCGCTGTTGGCTGGGCTCCCTGCCTGTGCCATTAAAGCCCTACAATGTATCCAGAACGCTGCAGCCCGTCTGGTGTTCGACCTTCCCAAGTTCTCTCATGTCACCCCGCTCCTCCGCACACTCCACTGGCTTCCAGTTGAGGCTCGCATCTACTACAAGACCATGGTGCTTGCCTACGGAGCTGTGAGGGGAACGGCACCTCCTTACCTTCAGGCTCTGATCAGACCCTACACCCAAACGAGGGCACTACGTTCATCCACCTCTGGCCTGCTAGCTCCCCTACCTCTACAGAAGCACAGTTCCCGCTCAGCCCAGTCAAAGCTATTTGCTTACCCCAATGGTGGAACAAGCTCCCCCACAACGCCAGGACAGCGGAGTCACCTGACCACCTTCCGGAGACACTTGAAACCCTACCTCTTTAAGGAATCATCATCTACATCTACAACTACTACTACTACTACTACTACAACTACAACTACAACTACTACTACTACTACTACTACTACTACTACTACAGCCTACTCCGTACTTCCTTCTCCTAAACACACATTGAGCCTAATACTAGGCCATAGTTCAGCTTCAGGTAGAATCAGGTCAAATCAAATCACACGTTATTGCTCACATACGTGTCTAGCAGATGTTATTGCGGGTGTAGCCAAATGCTTGTGCTTCTCGCTCCGACAGTGCAGTAATATTGAACAATTTCACAACGTATACCCAATACACTTCGAGACATCTAAGTAAGGAATGAATTAAGAATATATATTTATATATGGACAATTGATGTTACAGCGCCATAGACTAAGATACAGTGAAGTAGCATAGAATACAGTATATACAGTGGGGAGAACAAGTATTTGATACACTGCCGATTTTTCAGGTTTTCCTACTTACAAAGCATGTAGAGGTCTGTAATTTTTATGATAGGTACACTTCAACTGTGAGAGACGGAATCTAAAACAAAAATCCAGAAAATCACATTGTATGATTTTTCAGTAATTAATTTGCATTTTATTGCATGACATAAGTGTTTGATACATCAGAAAAGCAGAACTTAATATTTGGTACAGAAACCTTTGTTTGCAATTACAAAGATCATACGTTTCCTGTAGGTCTTGACCAGGTTTGCACACACTGCAGCAGGGATTTTGGCCCACTCCTCCATACAGACCTTCTCCAGATCCTTCAGGTTTCGGGGCTGTCGCTGGGCAATACGGACTTTCAGCTCCCTCCAAAGATTTTATATTGGGTTCAGGTCTGGAGACTGGCTAGGCCACTTCAGGACCTTGAGATGCTTCTTACAGAGCCACTCCTTAGTTGCCCTGGCTGTGTGTTTCGGGTCGTTGTCATGCTGGAAGACCCAGCCACGACCCATCTTCAATGCTCTTACTGAGGGAAGGAGGTTGTTGGCCAAGATCTCGCGATACATGGCCCCATCCATCCTCCCCTCAATACGGTGCAGTCGTCCTGTCCCCTTTGCAGAAAAGCATCCCCAAAGAATGATGTTTCCACCTCCATGATTCACGGTTGGGATGGTGTTCTTGGGATTGTACTCATCCTTCTTCTTCCTCCAAACACGGCGTGTGGAGTTTAGACCAAAAAGCTCTATTTTTGTCTCATCAGACCACATGACCTTCTCCCATTCCTCCTCTGGATCATCCAGATGGTCCTTGGCAAACTTCAGATGGGCCTGGACATGCGCTGGCTTGAGCAGGGGGACCTTGCGTGCGCTGCAGGATTTTAATCCATGACCGCGTAGTGTGTTACTAATGGTTTTCTTTGAGACTGTGGTCCCAGCTCTCTTCAGGTCATTGACCAGGTCCTGCCGTGTAGTTCTGGGCTGATCCCTCAACTTCCTCATGACCATTGATGCCCCACGAGGTGAGATCTTGCATGGAGCCCCAGACCGAGGGTGATTGACCGTCATCTTGAACTTCTTCCATTTTCTAATAATTGCGCCAAAAGTTGTTGCCTTCTCACCAAGCTGCTTGCCTATTGTCCTGTAGCCCATCCCATTCTTGTGCAGGTCTACAATTGTATCCCTGATGTCCTTACACAGCTCTCTGGTCTTGGCCATTGTGGAGAGGTTGGAGTCTGTTTGATTGAGTGTGTGGACAGGTGTCTTTTATATAGGTAACGAGTTCAAACAGGTGCAGTTAATACAGGTAATGAGTGGAGAACAGGAGGGCTTCTTAAAGAAAAACTAACAGGTCTGTGAGAGACGGAATTCTTACTGGTTGGTAGGTGATCAAATACTTATGTCATGCAATAAAATGCACATTAATTACTTAAAAATCATACAATGTGATTTTCTGGATTTTTGTTTTAGATTCCGTCTCTCACAGTTGAAGTGTACCTATAATAAAAATGACAGACCTCTACATGCTTTGTAAGTAGGAAAACCTGCAAAATCGGCAGTGTATCAAATACTTGTTCTCCCCACTGTATATACAGTGGGGAGAACAAGTATTTGATACACTGCCGATTTTGCAGGTTTTCCTACTTACAAAGCATGTAGAGGTCTGTAATTTATATCATAGGTACACTTCAACTGCGAGAGACGGAATCTAAAACAAAAATCCAGAAAATCACATTGTATGATTTTTAAGTAATTAATTTGCATTTTATTGCATGACATAAGTATTTGATCACCTACCAACCAGTAAGAATTCCGGCTCTCACAGACCTGTTAGTTTTTCTTTAAGAAGCCCTCCTGTTCTCCACTCATTACCTGTATTAACTGCACCTGTTTGAACTCGTTACCTGTATAAAAGACACCTGTCCACACACTCAATCAAACAGACTCCAACCTCTCCACAATGTCCAAGACCAGAGAGCTGTGTGAGGACATCAGGGATAAAATTGTAGACCTGCACAAGGCTGGGATGGGCTACAGGACAATAGGCAAGCAGCTTGGTGAGAAGGCAACAACTGTTGGCGCAATTATTAGAAAATGGAAGAAGTTCAAGATGACGGTCAATCACCCTCGGTCTGGGGCTCCATGCAAGATCTCACCTCGTGGGGCATCAATGATCATGAGGAAGGTGAGGGATCAGCCCAGAACTACACAGCAGGACCTGATCAATGACCTGAAGAGAGCTGGGACCACAGACTCAAAGAAAACCATTAGTAACACACTACACCGTCATGGATTAAAATCCTGCAGTGCACGCAAGGTCACCCCCCTGCTCAAGCCAGCGCATGTCCAGGCCCATCTGAAGTTTGCCAATGACCATCTGGATGATCCAGAGGAGGAATGGGAGAAGGTCATGTGGTCTGATGAGACAAAAATAGAGCTTTTTGGTCTAAACTCCACTCGCCGTGTTTGGAGGAAGAAGAAGGATGAGTACAACCCCAAGAACACCATCCCAACCGTGAAGCATGGAGGTGGAAACAACATTCTTTGGGGATGCTTTTCTGCAAAGGGGACAGGACGACTGCACCGTATTGAGGGGAGGATGGATGGGGCCATGTATCGCGAGATCTTGGCCAACAACCTCCTTCCCTCAGTAAGAGCATTGAAGATGGGTCGTGGCTGGGTCTTCCAGCATGACAACGACCCGAAACACACAGCCAGGGCAACTAAGGAGTGGCTCCGTAAGAAGCATCTCAAGGTCCTGGAGTGGCCTAGCCAGTCTCCAGACCTGAACCCAATAGAGAATCTTTAGAGGGAGCTGAATGTCCGTATTGCCCAGCGACAGCCCCGAAACCTGAAGGATCTGTATGGAGGAGTGGGCCAAAATCCCTGCTGCAGTGTGTGCAAACCTGGTCAAGACCTACAGGAAACGTATGATCTCTGTAATTGCAAACAAAGGTTTCTGTACCAAATATTAAGTTCTGCTTTTCTGATGTATCAAATACTTATGTCATGCAATAAAATGCAAATTAATTACTTAAAAATCATACAATGTGATTTTCTGGATTTTTGTTTTAGATTCTGTCTCTCACAGTTGAAGTGTACCTATGATAAAAATTACAGACCTCTACATGCTTTGTAAGTAGGAAAACCTGCAAAATCGGCAGTGTATCAAATACTTGTTCTCCCCACTGTACATGTGAGATGAGGAATGCAGATATGTAAACATTATTAAAGTGGCTAGTGTTCCATTTCTCTAAAGTGGCCAGTGATTTCTAGTCTGTATGTAGGCAGCAGCCTCTAATGTGCTAGTGATGGCTGTTTAACAGTCTGATGGCCTTGAGATAGAAGCTGTTTGCCCATAGAAAGTCTACACCCCCCTTGAACTTTTTTCACATTTTGCTGCGTTAAAATCTAAAAAGGGATTACATTTAGATATTTTTCCTACATATCTACACAACCTACTCCACATTTCCTAAGTGAAATAAAGTTATAGAACATTTTCCAAATGAAGAAAAAAATAGAAAACTGAAATATCATAATTGGATAAGTCTCCACCCCCCTGAGTAAATACTTGGTGGAAGCTCCTTTGGCAGCCATTACAGATGTGAATAATTTGGAATAAGATTCTAGCAACTTTACACAAACTCTTAGGGCAACATAATTATATCCTCCTGATTCCTGCTTAGAAGCAAAAACTAAAGCAGGAAGCACCAGTGACTCGGTCAATAAAAAAGTGGTCAGATGAAGCAAATGTTAAGCTACAGGCCTGTTTTGCTAGCAAAGACTGGAATATGTTCCGGGATTCTTCCGATGGCATTGAGGAGTACACCACATTAGTCACTGGCTTCATCAATAAGTGCATCGATGACGTCGTCCCCACATTGACTGTACGTACATACCCCAACCAGAAGCCATGGATTACAGGCAACATCCGTACTGAGCTAAAGGGTAGAGCTGCCGCTTTCAAGGAGTGGGACTCTAACCCGGACGCTTATAAGAAATCCCGCTATGCCCTCAGACGAACCATCAAACAGGCAAAGCGTCAATACAGGACTAAGATTGAATCGTACTACACTGGCTCCGACGCTCGTCGGATGTGGCGGGGCTTGCAAACTATTACAGACTACAAAGGGATGCACAGCCGCGAGCTGCCCAGTGACACGAGCCTACCAGACGAGCTGAATTACTTCTATAATCGCTTCGAGGCAAGTAACACTGAAACATGCATGAGAGCATCAGCTGTTCCGGACGACTGTGTGATCATGATCTCCGTAGCCGATGTGAGTAAGACCTTTAAACAGTTCAACATTCACAAGGCCGCAGGGCCAGACGGATTACCAGGACGTGTACTCCGAGCATGCGCTGACCAACTGGCAAGTGTCTTCACTGACATTTTCAACCTCTCCCTGTCTGAGTCTGTAATACCAACATGTTTCAAGCAGACCACCATAGTCCCTGTGCCCAAGAACACTAAGGTAACCTGCCTAAATGACTACAGACCCGTAGCACTCACGTCTGTAGCCATGAAGTGCTTTGAAAGGCTGGTCATGGCTCACATCAACACCATTATCCCAGAAACTCTAGACCCACTACAATTTGCATACCGCCCCAACAGATCCACAGATGATGCAATCTCTATTGTGCTCCACACTGCCCTTTCACACCTGGACAAAAGGAACACCTATGTGAGAATGCTGTTCATTGACTACAGCTCAGCGTTCAACACCATAGTGCCCTCAAAGCTCATCACTAAGCTAAGGACCCTGGGACTAAACACCTCCCTCTGCAACTGGATCCTGGACTTCCTGACGGGCCGCCCCCAGGTGGTAAGGGTACGCTACCTGCCCGAATGCATAGTGGCGACTGTAAAGTTTGGTGGAGGAGAAATAATGGTCTGGGGCTGTTTTTCATGGTTCAGGCTAGGCCCCTTAGTTCCAGTGAAGGGAAATCTTAACGCTACGGCATACAATGACATTCTAGACGACTATGTGCTTCCAACTTTGTGGCAACAGTTTGGGGAAGGCCCTTTCCTGTTTCAGCATGACAATGCCCCTGTGCACAAAGCGAGGTCCATACAGAAATGCTTTGTAGAGTTCAGTGTGGAAGAACTTGACTGGCCTGGACAGAGCCCATGACCTCAACCCCATCGAACACCTTCAGGATGAATTGGTCCACGACTGCGAGCCAGGCCTAATCGCTCAACATCAGTGCCCGACCTCACTAATGCTCGTGGCTGAATGGAAGCAAGTCCCCACAGCAATGTTCCAACATCTAGTGGAAAGCCTTCCCAAAAAAGTGGAGGCTGTTATAGCAGCAAAGGGGGGACCAACTCCATATTAATGCCCATGATTTTGGAATGAGATGTTCGACGAGCAGGTGTCCACATACTTTTGGTCATGTAGTGTATGTTGCCCTAAGATTTATGTAAAGTTGTTCGAATATTATTCCAAATGATTCACATCTGTAATGGCTGCCAAAGGTGCTTCCACCAAGTATTAATGCAGGGGGGTTGGAGACTTATCCAATTATGATATTTCTGTATTTTTAAAAAAATATTTTAATTAGGAACATTTTCTATAAATTTTCTTTCACTTTGAAAATGTGGAGTAGGTTGTGTAGATATGTAGAAAAATAAAAAGTATTTGAATCCCTTTAGATTTTAAGGCAGCAAAATGTGAAAAAAAGGTTGAAGTGGGTCTAAACTTTATAAAGGCACCTTATGTTCTGCAGCTTCAGGTATGAGAATACAAAACATTAAGAACACCTGCTGTTTCCGTGACATGGACTGACCAGGTGAAAGCTTTGATCCCTTATCGTTGTCACTTGTTAAATCCACTTCATATATCAGTGTAGATGAAGGGGAGGAGACGGGTTAAAGAAGGATTTTTAAGCCTTGAGACAATGACTGTTTATGTGTGGCATTCAGAGGGTGAATGGGCAAGACAAAAGATTTAAGTGCCTTTGAACGGGGTATGGTAGTAGGCAGTGGTGGAAAAAGTACCCAGTAGTCATACTTAAGTAAAATAAAATGATTTAAGTAAAAGTGAAAGTCACCCAGTAAAATACTAATACTATAAAATACTAATTGAGTAAAAGTCTGAAAGTATTTGGTTTTAAATATACTTAAGTATCAAAAGTAAATGTTATTGCTAAAATATACCTAAGTATTTAATGTACAAGTATAAATGATTTAAAATTCCTTATATTAAGCAAACCAGAAGGCACCATTTTCTTGTTTTTTTTTAAATTTACGGATAGCCAGGGGCACACTTCAGCACTCGAGACATCATTTACAAACGAAGCATTTGTGTTTAGTGAGTCCGCCAGATCAGAGGCAGTAGAGATGACCAGGGATGTTCTCTTGACAAGTGTGTGAATTGGGCCATTTTTCTGTCCTGGTAAGGATTCAAAATCTAACGAGTACTTTTGGGTGTCAGGGAAAATTGATGGGAGTAAAAAGTACATTATTTGTTTTAGGAATGTAGTGAAAAGTTGTCCAAAATATAAATAGTACAGTAAAGTACAGATTCCCCCCCAAAAATACTTAAGTAAAAATACTTTAAAGTACTACTTAAGTACTTTACACCACTGGTAGTAGATGCCAGGCTCACACTGGTTTGTGTCAAGAACTGCACCGCTGCTGGATTTTTCACGCTCAACAGTTTCCTGTGTGTATCAAAAATGGTCCACCACCCAAAGGACATCCAGCCAACTTGACACAACTGTGGGAAGCATTGGAGTCAACATGGGCCAGCATCCCTGTGGAACGCTTTCGACACCTTGTAGAGTCCATTACCCACGACGAATTGAGGCCGTTCTGAGGGCAAAAGGAGGGGATGCAACTCAATATTAGGGAGGTGTTCCTAATGTTTGGTATACTCAGTGTATATTCTGCAGCCTCAGGTGGACTATATATTCTTCCTAGTTTATACACATTCACACACTGTGAAGTATCTTCCCTGTGCTGTGCTCTGGTGGTCAATCATTACCAGTTGATTCCAGTCAGTGCACAAGGGGCGCAACTTCGGTTAATTGTAGACCTTGTGTGTGTGTGTGTCAGCAGAACAGGTGCCCCCTCCCATTGACTGAGACAGAAACAGTGTTTATTATGGTCTGTACAAGTTCTTTTTTTCTCCTCTTTATTTTATTGTAAGCACAGCGTTGTAAATGCACGGAGGAAAAACAACCAAGTGAAAGCTAGAATGATACAAGAAGCGGGGAGAGAATGACCAGAGGAAGAGGAGGAAGAGGAGGAAAAGGTGACACGAGTTTCTCAGATCAGTAAATAATACATTTCTGCAAACATCTCCCCGTAGAGAGAAACCAACGTTGAGCGAGACTATGACACGCGCGCAACTGAAAACAAAACTGATCAGAACGCAGAGCGCGCACCTCCATCAGGGACTCTCCTAAATGACGTCGTTATCGGCTATTATTCCATGTTTTCATGTGTAGATACATATCCACTAGCTGACAATAATAATAAGCCATGTCTCCCCATCTCTGTCTGAAATGTGCTCATCCAAGACATGGCGGGGAGCAGTGGAAGGTACCATGGACTTCTCTGAAAGGGGTGGACATTGTTAACTTTAATTTCACCCCCTCCCTTCTACCGTGACAGTAAGTAGGCTCTGGATAAAAATATCTTGTTAAAATCATCGTCATCCATAGCTAAGCACATTCCGCCTCCTCACACCCATTGCCTATGTAGTTGTTATGAGCAGTTTGACCTAAGTGCTCATGGGAAGGGGCAAAATGGAACCCTAGCCCTATATAGTTTGACCAGTGGTACTATGTAGCTTTGGTCAAAAGTAGTGCACTACGTAGGGATTAGTGCGTCATTTCAGATTTGCCTTCAGAGTTTCAGGTGTTAAACCCCCCCCCTCCACTCTCCGTCACAGACACAAACACACAGGTCTGCAGAATGCACATGCCTTCCCCTCTACCCTCTTCCCTCCCTCCCTATCTAGCCATCCATCCTGGCTGGGGGGGGGGGGGGGGGGGGGGCTAGTGCATCATGTGGCCGTTCTCCACTTCTGAAACCAGGAAGTGAAACTGTTGGCGTTGAGGCGTCAGAGTAAGATGGGGGTCAGAGGGCGTGGTTAGGTGTGTAGAGGTCAGGGGTGCGTCTCAGAGAGCAGGGTGGATCTTCAATGTTTGTGAGGGGAACTACAACAATCCTCTCCTCTGCACCGCATCTCCCAGAGTGCATTGTAGTAGGCAACAAGGAGGAAATGGGAGGTTGTATCGAGGACAGTGTGTGTCAGTCTGAGCCTTCATATCAGCATGTTCATGTAAGCGTGTGTGTTCATGTAAGTGTGTGAGTATGTGTTTGTGCATCCATGTAAGAGTGTATCCGTGAGTGTTAAGTCTCCAGAGGGAGAGTGCGGTTCCATGGTTGTCCTGTGGGGGGCACTCTCCATATGTCTGTTCTATAGGTTGTCTGCTGGGGGCTCACCACCACTGGAGCCGGACTGGGCACGCTGGATGTACCGATTCAACAACTTCAACTGGAGAGAGAGGGGGGAGAGAGTTACAGGGTTGTAGAACTGAAGCAGTTCTTCTTGAATCCTGCTGATCCAGTAATATACACTGAAAAAATATATAAACGCAACATGTAAAGTGTTGGTCCCATGTTTCATGAACTGAAATAAAAAGATCCCCACAATGTTCCATACGCACAAAAAGCTTATTTCGCTCAAATGTTGTGCACAAATGTGTTTACATCCCTGTTAGTGAGCATTTCTCCTTTGCCAAGATAATCCATCCACCTGACAGGTGTGGCATATCAAGAAGCTGAGGCTTGTTGGACGTACTGCCAAATTCTCTAAAATAATGTTGGAGGCGGCTTATGTTAGAGAAATTAACATTCAATTCTCTGGTGGACATTCCTGCAGTCAGCATGCCAACTGTACACTCCCTCAAAACTTGAGATATCTGTGGCATTGTGTTGTGACAAAACTGCACATTTTAGAGTGGCCTTTTATTGTCCTCAGCACCTGTGTAATGATCATGCTGTTTAATCAGCTTCTTGATATGCCACACCTGTGGGCAAGTGGTTTCCTGAGGACCATTGTCGTGCCATTCATACGCCGCCATCACCTCATGTTTCAGCATGATAACGCACAACTACTTGTTGTCAGGATTTGTACACAATTCCTGGAAGCTGAAACTGTCCCTGTTCTTCCATGGCCTGCATACTCACCAGACATGTCACCCATTGAGCATGTTTGGGATGCTCTGGATTGACATGTATGACAGCGTGTTCCAGTTCCCGCCAATATCCAGCAACTTCACACAGCCATTGAAGAGGAGTGGGACAACCTTCCGCAGGCCACAATCAACAGCCTGATCAACTCTATGCTGCAATGGTGGTCACACCAGATACTGGCATCTGACTTTTTAAAACATTTTAGTAATTTAGCAGATGCTCTTATCCAGAGCGACTTACAGTAGTGAGTGCACACATTTTTCATACTGGTCCCCCCCCGTGGGAATCGAACACACAACCCTGGCAAGCACCATGCTCTACCAACTGAGCTACATGGGATCACCTTTCACCAACAGATGCAAATCTGTATTCCCAGTCATGTGAAATCCATAGATTAGGGTCTAATTAATTTATTTAAATTGCCTGATTCCCTTATATGAACTGTAACTCAGTAAAATCTTTGAAATTGTTGCATGTTGCTTTTACTTTTGTTCAGTGAATCAAGGTAATGGGTAATGGGTGTGGTTAGTAGAAAGTGGGTGTGCTCCCTCACCTTGCTGCCAGACAGTTGGTTGAGGTGAGGTTTTAGCTCCTCCCCTATGACTGCGTAGAGGGCCACCAGACAGAATACACAGGCCTTCCTCACGCTGCTCTCAGAGTTGTCATAACCCTGCATAACATGACATAGATGGGTTATAACCCTGATTAACATGAGGATGTGTGCAACCTTTGTGTGTATGTGTGACCTGTATGAGTGTGTGTGTTACCTGTATGAGTGTGTGTGACCTGTATGAGTGTGTGTGTTACCTGTATGAGTCCGGGGACGATCTCAGGCAGCATGCTGACTAGTCCATGGTGGGGGACCCGCTCTATAACTTTAGTCTGCATCTTGATGGCAGCCAGGTTGATGGGGTAGTCAGCTGACTGGATGATGGGACACAATACCTTGATACACTGGTCTGGACTGATGGACGACGCCAGCATGGCCGCAGTCTCCTCTGCAGCACGCGCCACCTTCACAAACAGGGTTATAGGACCAGTTATAATGGCTCCTTCACAAACAGGGTTATAGGACCAGTTATAATGGCTCCTTCACAAACAGGGTTATAGGACCAGTTATAATGGCTCCTTCACAAACAGGGTTATAGGACCAGTTATAA